>NC_071535.1:25844297-26144297 GCF_026979565.1 Vidua chalybeata
GGAGATTATGTACTCTGTGCCTTTCAATTGAAGTGCACCTTGAAATACATTTCCAGAATGCTGTATGTTCTTTAAGATGTCTCTTTTCTGAATATATTTCTGAAGGCTTCTGATGGATTTTGTCTTCCTCCATGCTGAAATCCCAGTTTTATACTAACAATGAAAAAGCCAATAATTTAGAAGTCAAAGTATACATAGATTTTATTAAAATGCCAACTTTCCTCTGGTGTCCAGTGGAAAGATGAGGCTCAATGTAATGAACTGGGAGAATAAAATGCAATCAAAAGATAGCTCGTGAACCATAACAGCATAAGAGGGAAGGAGAGACTGTATTCACTCACCATATGATGTTCTGTCTTGCAGAGCCAGGATGAGACGAATCAGGTGGGAAAAGATGTCAAACTCAGAGTGTTAGAATAAAAATGGCCCATGCTGATTAATGTTTATAGATCAGAACAAGTAATTTAAGGTACTGGACAAGTATAAGTGTCTCATATTTCAGAGACGATGAAGAGAAGATTTAGCCACTTCCAAAATGAGGCTAATAAAGCTCCTCCTGTGCCCTTCCTTGTTTCTACTCTGTAACCCTCTGCTGATGGGGGGCTTACAGCTTCTTGCAGTTACAGACATTGTTAACAGCCAGAGAATGTTTGAGAGTAAGATTTGAAAGAATGAAATTCAGTCTATTAAGCTATTACACTGATTAGCAAGGTTATCAAGATGATTTTTAAGTTGAAAGTTTTAATAATTTACAGACAACAGATGAAAAGTTCTTATTTTCCCCTGCTGTTGAGCCAGTAAAATGTAGCTGTGAAGAAATTTGCTTTCATGTTTGAACTCTAGGTAAAAATCAAGCATGGCAAAATTTCAGTCAAAATATACTATTTCAGAAACATATGAAGGCATTCATATGTTTTATGAACATATGAATGATTTATGAACATATGAATGATTTACCTAGGTATATTAGATAAAGCTATTAGATTTGCTACAATTTCAATTTACTCTTGACATAAGCATATGCAGAAAAACAAAGGTACAATTAAATCAGAAAAAGACATAGCCCAAAATCCTGGAGTTATAATCTTAGAGGCCTATCCTACAACAAATATTGTGAGATACATATAAACTGTCTTTTGTGTGTATGTTTCAATTTGTCTTTGTCTACATATCTGACCTTTTTTCGGATCAAAGAATCACAGAATGGTAAGGTTGGAAGGGACCACGGTGTGTCACCTGGTTCAACCTCCCTGCTGAAACAGGGTCATCCCAGAGCACATGGCACAGGGTTGTGTCCAGATAGATCTTCAATATCTCCAGTGAGGGAGACTCCACTACTCTCTGGGCAATCTGCCACAGAGTGTGGTGACTCACACAATAAAGAGGTGGAACTTCCTGGGCATCAGTTTTTGCCAATTGCCTCTTTTCCTACTGTGTGGCGCCACCAAGAGGAACCTGGCTCCATCTTCTTTACACTCCATCTCCATTTAGATATTTATACAGTTGCCCCTCTCAGTTGCTTTTTCTTGGGGCTGAACAGGCCCAACTCTCTCAGCCTGTCCTTGCAAGAGAGATGCTCCAGTCCCTCAATCATCTTCATAGCCTCTGCTGGACCTGCTCCAACAGCTCCCTGTCTCTCTTGTCCTGAGGAGATCAGAACTGGACACAGCAGTGCAGATGTGGCCTCATAAGGGCTGCATAGAGGGGCAGGATCATCTTCCTTGATCTGCTGGCAATGCTCTTCTCAGTGCACACCAAGATACCACTGGCCTTCTTGGCCCCAAGGGCACTGCTGGCTCATGGACAGCTTGTTGTCCACCAGGACCCCCAGGCCCTTCTCCTCAGAGCTGCTTTGCAGCAGCTCAGCCTCCAGCCACTACTGGTGCCTGGGGTTGTTCCTCCCCAGGTGCAGGACCCTGCATTTGCCTTTGCTGAATTTCAGAAGATTCCTTCTGTCCATCCCTCCAACCTGTCAAGGTCCTTCTGAAGGGCTGCACAGCACTAGGGGGTACTGGCCACTCCTTCCAGCTTCCTGTCGTCAGTGAACTTGCTAAAGAGGCATCTCCTCTTCATCCAAGTCATTCATGGATAAGTCAAACAATACTGGACTCAGGGGAGACCAGTAGTGACAGGCCTCCAACTAGATCCTGTGCCACTGTTTATGACCCTCTGGGATCTGCCATTCAGTCAATTCTCAGTCCTCACTCATCCAGCCCTCACCCCCTGAGTTTGCCTGTGAGGATGTTGTGAGAAACAGAGTTGAGAGCCTTGCTGAAGTCAAAATAGACAAAATCCACTGATCTCCCCTCATCCATCCAGGTAGTTGGTTCACCACAGAAGTCAATCAGGTTGGTCAAACATGATTTACCTTTAGTGAATCCATGCCAACCTTCTTGGCATCCAGGTGGATGTCTCCAGAATTAGGCATTTTATAAGCTTTCCAGGGATTGATGTGAGGCTGACTGGCTGATAATTCCCTGGGTCCTTCTTGCCCTTTTTGAAGACTGGAGTGACATTTGCTTTCTTCCAGTCTTCAGGTGCCTTGTGCAACCTTGCTGTGGTGTCCATCAGCTCCTTCAGCATTTGTGGATGCTTCCTGTCAGGGCCCATGGACTTGTGGATGTCCAATTTGTTTAGGTGTTCTCCAAACCTGCTTAACCAAGGGAAAATCTTCCTTCCAACATTCCTCTACTCTGCTCTCCTGGGTCAGAGATCTGGTATAACTTTGGCTGAACAACTAGAACTAAACCAAATTTAAATGGCTATCATTGCCTTTAAAAAAAAAAGTCAAATAACTATAAGAAATTAATTAAATATGGCTTCTTTAGTGTAGCCAGTGTGGTGAAAAATAATACCAGAAATAATTGTATTCCCTTCCATGGATTTAGGACAATTACATGACCATAAAATATATCCAAACATGGCTTTCAGAAGAATCCTAAGAAAATACATACGTTTGCCATATCTATTGCCAGTGTAAAGAATCATTTTGAAATGCCTGATCTCACTGTCATAAACCCTCTACTTCCTCAATTGAGTCTTGCACAGTTCTACTTTTGTGCTGAAATGTCTTTGTGTTGGTAGGAAAGACAGTGATATAGTGATTCCTAGTTACAAAGTTTTGTTAAAAGTTGGCCATGCAGTCACAAGTGTTTATGATTCTGGTAGAACAAGTTAAAATCCCATTTAGGTCTGAGAATAGCTTATTTATTTGTCAGTGTTGACTACGTGAAATGGTGCTGGAGTTAATGCCCTGAACTGCAGTATACTAAGCATGCATGAAAAGATGGGGATAACTAAGTGAAAGAAATGGGATCTTGTAATACAATAAATTACAAGTAGAGCCATAGAGGTTTTTTTCCAAGTTGAATACAACCTTTCCCAGTATAACAAAAAAGCAGCCTCTATCTACATTTTCAGTGAATAGTCTTGCAAAGTGAGTATCCTCCTTTTCACATTTAGGCACCTCTGACCAACAACATCCAGCACATGAAAGCTAGCTTTACTGCAGTGCTATTTATGGAACGGGCACATGTTCACGGTTGTACACTTGAAATTATTCTTAACAGAAAACCCATTATAAGACTAAAATTTCTTTATATCCTGAGTAATTACAAATAATTTCTATACTGCAATGTTTTTATATGTTTTTGGGCATTTTGCTTCATTTCTCTGTTACTCATTTCCTTATGAAAAATGACTTCATTACTTTCCTTCATACTACTTCTGTTTATTCCATTCAGATGATGAAATCATCACAGGAGAGATTTTCAGTTAGAACTCAATTATATATAGTGCCTGGCATGAAGATGCCCAAGACATTGCAGGCTGCTGGTGTTGCTGTAAAATAAACAAAAATCTAATAGAAAATACATTGTGTTGTCCAGAGTGGGAGTCAGAAAGCTTGATCCCATTGTGCAAATTCTTTTAAGGCACAGTTTCCAGTTTGTTAATTCCACAGTTCCACAGTTTTGTTCATTCATGCATCTAGTCTTTTTTTAAAAAAATATAATGACATCACAGTTCTTGTCGTTTGTGTTACAATGGGAGGAAAAAATTTTAGCAATTCATGGGAGCAAAAGCTATAGAAAATCAACAAACAGAAAAGGAAAGTCATTAGTTGTAAGAACTTACAAATAAATGAAACCTTGCCTAAGATGTATTGATTTTCTGTGGCCTTGCCTATAGAATAATGTCAGGCATGCCTGACAATCCACTAGATTCAGAAGGCAGAAACTACTTATAAATGCTCTTTTGCTCCACCTTAAGAAATATGCTGGTATCAGACCTCATTCTGGTTCTCATCTGCATGGTGTAAGCCAGAAACAATTTCCTAAACTCTTCAAAATGGAGTTATAAGCATAAGCATTAAAATGAAAGCACATTTTACTGTAAGGTATGAGTTAAATGAAAATGATCAAGAAGAGCTGTACTTTTTGTATGAATAAAATTTCCTGACTTTTTTATAATGTCAGCATCTTAATCAAAATAGGCAGTTCCAGGAATGAAATTAAACAATAATCACTGTAATGAATTATGTGCTTAGATTGCAAGAATATGGTTTTTACTTAATACTTCCTAAACGAGCAAAAATACAATACTTATAACTGTTAGTAGACATATATGCAAGAGACTATCAGAAGATACAGATGGTTAAGGAAAAAAAAAACAGCCTGACAATTACTGCTGTCAATAATGAAAAACCATCAAAATAACAATGATAAATTCTCAATAATTTTCTATTAAAAATCCTCTATATAATTTTTAATTCTTACATATTTTTTTCTGTTTTTATTTTCAGTACAAAAAATATTTCAAAGTTACAAATAGTTTAACATCTGGTTCCCCCATGATTTAAAGATGCTTGATTCAAGCCTATAATCAAAACAATTATTTTACCATGAAAGGATCTCTCTGCCTACAGAGCAAGCAGAAAAACAAAAGTAGGCAAAGACAAACAAAATACAGGCAGAAAACTTTTGACAGAAAAAGAGAACAGATGGAACAGTGTAGCTTATCCTTATGTGTTTGGTTTAAACTTTTCTGTCTACCTGTCCTAATGATAATTCAGTTGCAGATAGAAAAATCACCTCTGAATGCTTCTAAGTTTTTAGTTATTAGCTTTATAATTTTATATGCTTTGAAAATGGCTATCTACATACAGCAGATGTGGAGAGCTATGAGGCAGATTAGAACTTTCTGTGTGATGAAGTCTACAGCCAAAAGCCCTTACTGAGATTTTGTGGGTTGTGTAAGTTTTTGACATTTTTATTGCTTTGGCACTCTTAGGTGATAATTTCTGGTTGTTCATACTAGATTGCTTGCATACATAATTTTGCTTATAGGGTTAGGCGTTCAATCTACAGATTTTTTTAGATTTTATATCATAAAATGACAAGAAGTCAAGTCTAGTTGTACATGTGGTAGAGAGAGACTAGAGACAACTATTCACAGGTGCTCAAGACGAGAAGTAAATTGTCCTCCTTCTCTGACTACATAGCAATTTAGTCTTAGACTTGGACTAGGTGGCTACTCTTCAGACAGCTGGAACTGAGGGGTTAATTTTCTCTCTGCTGTTCAATAAAGAGAGACATTTCCTGACCTGCTAAGCAGAAAATACAGAAGGCCTTTGTGCTGGGACTTGTCTTTGTAGGTAAATTCCATGCTTGAGACCCCAGAAGAAGGAAAAAAAAGCTTCCTACATACTTTTCTGTAATTTAGTGTCTATTTAAAGCAATAAATGAAAATACTTTACATTTAAGAGCATATTACTTTTGTTTGCTCTGACTGAAATATCAGCTTAGAAGGCACAATGATATGACTTATGAAACTATTTTGGGGTGTAGGAGACAGTACTCATCTCAGTGGAATATTCACATGATGCCATCTGGGTGAGGGACATGGAGCAGGAGAAGGAAAGAAGAAGAATGAAGAAAGTTGCTTGAACTTTTGCTTCCGAAATCAAATTCCTTTACATAACTTGTTAGTACAGTGGCAAAATACAAGAAAGTTTGCAGTACCACAGAGTAGTCAGTACAAGTGAATCAATTGAAGACAAGCATTAAAAGAGTTATTTGCTAATGGGCACCATGCCAGGGTTACTCATGCAATGCAGCCTGCAGAATTCCTAAGCTGAGTTCAGAAGATACAGATCGATGCACCTCCAAAGAGAGTCTATATCAATCTCCATTTCATTCATTAGCTTCCACTCTGAGCTGGTAGGCTGCTAGTTAACTCTTTAATGTGGGAGAAACTGTCAGTGTAAAGGCCACTGGGACACACACTCTTCTCTGCTGTACTTGACCTGTCGATATTTCTTGAGGCACACTGTTTAAACTGGTACAGCTAATGGCAAAATGGAGGTCTGTGAGACTTGGAGAGGCTTTCCCAGCTTTATATTGGCTTATCATTCTACAGTAAACATTAGTAAATGCACACCAACAAAGTATTCCTATTTGTGTTCTCTTGCATGTGAATATGGGCCTCAGATGAAATAACTCAAACAACTCTGTCCCTGAAATCAAAGACAGCTTAAATAATAAATTATGATAATTTGAGAAATTAGCACATTGAGATATCATGCAAATGAACTAGAGGCAACTGACATTTGGTTACTAATTAAATTGTTCTAATGTCCCAGACAGACAGAATGAGATAGCGACAGCAGTAAAGTTAGAAATCAGTTTCACTTTGAATTTGTTTGGCTGTAAGTTCACTGTAAAATTGTGTAGAAATCCAGCAGGTCTAGGACATGATTGATGCATAAATCATTCAGAATACATCTGAAACTACAAATATGAGATCTAACATATAAAGGTATAATTACTAAAACAAAGAACAATCTCAAACCACCCAGACTTGTGGGCTTTGCTATTTTCTTTCTACAAATATTGAATGTACTAATTTCCCTTGCCTTGCTGCTGAATAAAATCAATTTCCTCAGTAGAGCTGAACCCTCTTTTGTTTAAGGTTAGATGCAAAGTTGATAGGCATCCTTAGATATAACGTAAAATCCTTGAATATTTAGAACTACGTCACTGTGAGAATCCACAGCTGCTACAGATTCATTATTTGACAATCAGTGCTCTCCATACAATAACCAACATGCTCGGAATTAGCTGAAGGGGGAAAAAAAGCTTCACATTATTTTAAAACTCTAGTCAAATTGTTGGTATACAAATTTTGATAATAACACCTGCTTTTTCTCTCTTGGCCAATACGATGCATGGAGAATCTTAGCTCCAACAATTTCCCTGCAGAATTGTCAAACATATGTATTTGTATTTCATTACTTGGGTAATAGCTGATTTGCCAAGTTCATTTACTACTAGTTGCTCCTCAAACATCTCAGTGGGATAATTAAGGAATACTAAGAACTGAAACTGTAGTATGTTAGGTGGGGGCTAGAGCAATTGCCCAAATCCCACTTCTGATTAAACTGCTGTCCAGAATTAAATATTCAATAACTGAAATTCTGTTTTCTTCCCTTACTCTGAGAAACTTATTATCAAGGAGACAGAATAACTCCCTGTTTTGTGCAATAGAGACAAAAAAGCTCAGTGCACTGCTCAGACCAATTCTAATCCCTTATGAGCCTACAAGAATGGTATTTAAACTGAAAATTGACTGCGTAATGGACTAAGTGGTGCCTTCTGTTCTAATGGTTCAATATGTTGGCATTAAAACAAACAAAAGCACATTGATACCCAATGCCTGAGCTGGGGAGACTAAACAAGTGGGGAGATAAGGTTTAACAGTAGGAAGGCAATAAAAAATCTTTTCAATCTGAGGGTCTATCTGAAATATAAAGTTGATGACAGTGAAATAGATGCATCCATTAATTCTGGAGAAAATAGGGGTGTGCTTTTGGACTTGCTTTGTTCTATTTACAGCAGCACAGGGGCTGCACAAGAAAAAAAAATTCAGCCTGATATTCCCACAATGAAGTCTCCAGTGGGACTATTCTGGTTTAACTTCAGAGCTCAAAATTTTGTCTGGCATCTCTTTGATTATTACCTGCTGTGGGCATACTGTGGTCTAACATCCACGGGGTAAAAGTCAGGCAAAATTTGTTCTCCTGTTTTCATGGCTCTTCCGTTGTGTCATTAGCCACAGGAGAAAATTTGGCTTCTAGGTTTTACAATGATAATGTGAGAGGCACAAATCTCCAAATTATTACAAGTATAACAAAAATCACTGTATCTGATTCAGGCTAACACTTGCCATTGTTCAGTTCTGTGCTCTGGTACACGTTATTCTGCTAAACTCTAATCATTTGGACTGACGTTTTTCCTGCCAAGGGGAGTTGCATTTCTAAACTGCCAGAGGAAAGGTGCCATGCCATATGAATTACCCATCTGATATGATAATGTCTTTATTACATTTTGGAGAAGTCATACAAAACTCCACTAAGGGCATTTTTCTATTGCTTTTTGAGAATTGTATTAGAGATAAGCATAACATTTCCTAAAAAGCAGAATAATTACAAGCC
Organism: Vidua chalybeata; assembly: GCF_026979565.1. Classification (NCBI taxonomy): domain Eukaryota; kingdom Metazoa; phylum Chordata; class Aves; order Passeriformes; family Viduidae; genus Vidua; species Vidua chalybeata. The sequence continues at coordinate 25,852,789 of NC_071535.1, forward strand.
TTCTGACACTAAAAAAAAGAAAATACCCTTTCAAATAAGTGTCCACAGAGAACATCTCAATTAACGTCTCACACTCTAATCACACACAAGCAAAACATTCATATACACAAGCAAACATTATTAAAGACTACTAACTCTTTGAAAGTTGATGGGTATACTGTCATACAAGTGTTTCATACACTTGAACTTAAATATTCAGAGCACAAGCATAATTAGAGTTTGGAATTCTTAGGTCCAGTGAAGTTGCTCATGCCAATGGATATTGAACATGGCTGCTGACACATTGAGAACTGTGTGTAGGAAATATAAAGTGGATGGAGGACTTAGTGTTTGGGGCTTCAGGGATTACAAAGATAATTGTGGATCAATTCTGCCAAATGATTTGAAGTAACTTAAGCCTGCCACCAGTACTTTAATTGTTTTTACAACAGAACTTGAGAGTGCACTTAGTGCAATGAATGATTTGATAACACCTGGTTGAAATGCCCTGTCCATTAGTTGCATATCATCTCTCACTTTTATTAAGCTGGTTAGTCTACTGCTCCACTCATTTAAGACCCAAGATTTATGTTAGAAAGAGATTTTTACAAGTGTCTGTTGAAAGAAATATCTCTTAGTAGGGCTAGAATGGTAAATGGATAAAAGGAGTGGCCTTCCTATCTGAATATATCCATACTTATGTTTATAAGCAATAGCATAAGTTTAATAAATAGTATTGCCTTATTCCTTTATACCAAGCAGTGCTAGTCTTTTTATGCAGGAAAGAAAACTAACTAACTAAAAACCAAATTCTTTATCCCTTTCCAAAACATCAAGAATAAACTGTTTCCTATCAGAGCAGCCAGATGTAACTGTGTGAACTGTTGCTGTTCTTGAAGTAAAACCACTTACTTGACTATTGGAAATTACAAAGGCTAAAGGTAAATTCGGTGCCTGGATGGTTTTCTCTGTTTTCTTTATCCTGTGAAGAAGCATGGGAGCACAGCTTCATCTAACCACCCCTATCTCCCTTTCTATCAAAATCCCACAGTGTTTCAAACTGATGAACACAAGTGCAATAAGTTTTCATGCATTGTCTCAAAACTCAGGATGTTGCCTATAGTGAAGAATTGGAGAGATAATTAATCAATGGAAATTCCGAAATGCAATCAATCTCACTGACAACTTCTCCAAAAGCTAGCTCCAGTCTGTAGCTGGAATGCTGCCAGACAGAAAGACTTGGATACCTCTGGGCTAAGATTGTTGTAACACCTGCTTGCCATGGTGCCTTTCAGGTTGGATGAAAGCATCTGTACACAATGCAGGCCAATATGGAAAATAAATTAATTAGCAACAATATGCTTTCTTAACTTAATACAATCTGATGTCTTCCTTTAATATAGATTGCCAGGGCTGCTATATTGAGAAGCATCATTTGATGAGACTTATCAATGGCTGCTCTGTAGAGCAAAACAGAAACAACTGAGAACTATCCATTGTTGCAAAATATCTACAAAACCACTTTTCTAATGGGCAACCAGAACAATTAATGTGTTTTTTTTTTCAAAGCAGCAGACTAACTGGAGTAAATTGGTCTAGCTTCACTGATTTCAAAACAACCAGAAAAATCATACTAGCTAAACATAGAGTTCTATGTTCCCATGAAAGACATGGGACATTAAAGAGATGGTACACACTAACAGAAGAAAAAGAGGACTTGAATATGATATTTCTTGAATTAACCTTTAGTGAATAGTTTATAAAATCACCTTCCTTCCTTCCTGCCTTCCTTCCTTCCTTCCTCCCCACAAATTAGGTGGGGATAGCATAACCCTAATTGCTAATGCCAACATTTAAGTATTTTTCTTTTTTTTTTTTTTCCTGTATGATTGGCAGTTCTGTTTATTCCGGAATGCAGTTTCTTATATGTCACTTATTTAAAATGATGACTTAAAAAGAAAACATTTTGGGAATAGTGAAAGCCACTCGATATTTTGGTGGTTTAAATGGCAGGAAACAGAGAACATTGTTGGAAATTAAAAATTAACAATGGTCAAAGCATATTTCTTTTTCATTCATCTTGAGTGAAAACCCTTTGAGATTGGAAGCTCAAACATCATTGGGAAAAATCTGAAGAACTAGCTAATTTTGCCATTCATTTAAGTTCCAAACCATTTGATTCTTTGATGGAGAAGTAACACTGAAAAATCTGCTGATTCGGCCAATGGCAGACTTTGAGAAGTCTCTTACTTTCTTACTTTAGCTCACAGCTAACCATCAAGTTCATTATCAACTGATGAGATTGGCAGTTGGCCAAATAAAAAACTATTTTATTAAAACCTTGAATTACATACTGGAAAACTTCACCTGTTGGCAATACACTGGGCTTTTAAAGACTGTGCTAAGAGATGCAGTGGATTTTAAAATTGCCCTCTTAGAGAGTCTAGGATATCTTTAAACAGCTTTCTATGAAAGTTGAATCTGTCTGCTAAACCTTGGCCTAATACCAGATTAAGTTAGGTTCTTAGTGTCTCTTTAAAGAAAGATCCCTATGAAGTGACAGGGCTGAGAATCGGGCACCCAGACAACTGCTTGCAATGCTACTGTTATCCTAAAGGAAAAAGACAATAATGAGAGGCAAAGAGAGATAGGACAGAAGACACAGAAGTGTGAGGAAAAGAAAAGCACAGACTGCTAATGTGATGGATTCATCACCTTGAATTATGCCTACTTGCCCTCAATCTTCCCTGTTTGATGGCATCTGGGCACCACAGGGTTGCAGAAAATTTAAGCTTTTCTTCTTTGTGTGGAGGAGCAGAACATTGCATTGAAAAACGCCATGCTGATAGCTCCTCTCTCAGCTTAAAGAAAGAGTCTTCAAAATGACTTTGCAGGTCTACCCAAAGTCATGTGAGGAAAAAAAAAAAACAAACCAAAAAACTTTGTCTAAGCATATGCAAAAGAAGCCATAGGTAGGGAAAATAAACAGAAAGTTTTCAGGAAAAATTAGTCCAAATTGCTTGACCCAACATAAGGCAGGAGAAAGCTGTTATTAATATTCCCAGTAACCAATAGTGCAATTAAAGTTAAACAGGAATCAGTAACCTATAAAGCTCTGCACTGAGTGGATGGTCAACACTTTAGATTCCATTCTTCGGTTTGTGATTGTTACTTGTTGTCATTTCAGCCATTAAATATCCCACAAAAAGTAATTTAGTCAGTTCTTTAGGCTGCATTTTCTTTGATTGTTGTTTCCTTCTGCCTTAACTGTTTTGAAAGACTTTAAGAAAATAGCAAGGAGAAATAGACTTACTGATATGAGCATATAGTTCTGTAAAATACTAATTGTTTCACCGGAGAGATCCAACTTTATTCCTCTGGAGCAGGATCTTCAAAGAAGTGCATGTCTTCCTTTAAGAAAAGCATGTTTTAGCTCTTCAAATGCGTATTGAACTGAGTTTTAGGATGTTGGAAATTGCCATTTGTGCATACTCTCAAGAACTCAGTTAATACTCAGCATTAAAATCTGCATTAAAGATCCTCAAGTATCATCTTATAAACTGTGTTGAGCAAAAACTTGATCACTTTCTTTCACAGTCCACATGCTTGCACTTCTGAGTAAGCAAGAAAAACAGAGAAGTAGTGACTTATCATTTTGAAATGAGGCACTAGCCTCACTCCACACAGAAGTTAAAATGCAAGTGAAACAGATCATTGCAAGAAAAGAGTATGTGGTCAACTGGGTTCCGTACCTGAACTAAGGACAATGAGTAATTGCTCACCCAATTCTCTGTTTGGTTTTACCACCAGTGTGACACTGAGGAAGAATGCCAAAATGTGTATTCAGAATGATGGCAAATAAATATTTCACAGGCAAATTTAATTCTAAGACTACCTAACTTTTGAATGCTTGGTTTTGTTACTTCATTATTCTAATAATGTCTGGTGTTACCTAAGCTTTATATCTGAAGACAGAGTCCTACACAGATAAAGAGACACTGATTGATACCAGTCCTCAGCAGTTTTCTTGGCAACACTGCTGAGCAACATTTGTTTATTTCTTTATTATCATTCATTGCCTGATAGGCCAGCCTGCTTATCAGTCATCCCATGCCCCTTTCCCTTAATTAGAGAGATCAAATACACCACCACAAATTCCCTCCTTGACCATCCACAGCCACCACTCAGCAGCAATGCCTCAATGTAGAAGGAAAAAGAGTGGATTGGCTGATAAGAGAGAGGCTCAGATCCTGCAATGGTCTTCTTACAGGTTTACCAACCAAGCACAACAGGAATGAGTGAAGAGATCAAAGACACTGACTGTGGTTGATCAGGACAGGTGTTTGTGGTGATGTTTTCAACAGATGGAGGTTCCTGTGAGAGAAGAAAAGAGACCCAGGTTATACCAGCCAAATGCGATGACTCCTCAAGTAGAACCACTGCAATCAGTTACATTTTTCTCTCTGTTGTAAAGTGAAGTGCATGCACACACAGTTTTATCCATTGGCATCTTAAAGAGAAGAAATGTTATCCCTTTTGAGAAGAAGAACAGATGCAAAAAGAATGAGAGACCTTTACAGCGCCAATTTCATAACAGAGTCCTGTTGTTTGGGAGTGATTTATTTCTAAAGAGGAAAAAAATGTAAAGAACTTGGAATACAAAAGTACCTTCTCATCAAGGGTTGTCTATCGTTTCATGAATCACATGTGATGGATGAGAGTTATGAATTAGAATCTGCGTCAAAAGATTTACAGCATTCTAAATTAGTTATGGCATCTTCTTGTCTGTGAGCATAAACTTTCAACAAAATATCTATATCACCATCACAGAAGCATGGCCAACCCAGTTCTTTCATTTCACTGCAGCACACCCAGACCCTGTCACAACATTTGATGAATTCTTGAAGGAATGGGCTTCAGATCAATTAAAATAAACACCACAAGCTGATTTATCAAATCTTTTCTGAATGCTCTCAGAAAATGTCAAAAATCTGATCCATTGACAGAGAAGAGTCAGAGAATCGTGGCAGCCTATGGGATCACAAGACCTTTTCAAAACCATCATAAATCACTACAGAAAACAAATGGGGCACCATGTGATAAGATTTTGTCTGACAGCTTTGCCTCAACAAGACATATATGAGATAAATGGATACCTTCGTCTGTGCCCAATTGTCAGTTTACAAAGTTCCAACTTGTCAAATTGTAAAATATACCACATCCAAAATAATATACCTTTTTGGATATCCAATAGCATGATTTAAGAAACCTCTCACTCTATTTCTTTGTTGCAATTTTAAAAATACTGCTGCAAACAGAAATACTTGAGAAAAGACAGGTAGAAAGACAGGAAGGCTGGCAGACAGACATGTCAAATATTACCTAGCACAGTAGTTCTAGTATTGCAGCCTATTTAAAATAATTAATTCCCTCTTTTAATGCATTGTAGAAACTATTTGAATTACTGGAAAGTAACTTCAATCAGAAGGTTAATGATAAGCTTGATATTGCTATGGAGTTGTTCTCTTTCATATAAATTCTGAACATATTCAAAACAATGAAGTTGTTGGAATCCTAGACCAAAAAAAAATGGATCTGATGCTGAATTAGGAATATGGGCAGCTATCCATTTCAGTGGTTGGAATTCTATTATCAATGCTAATAATAATGACTTGAGCCTGATTTTAATTTGTTAAATAAAAAAAAAATTAATGTGTTAAAGAAACAAATGGTATAATTTACAAGAGGTTATGGACACAGAAGATTTTCAAAATTTCATAACATTTTCAACATTTCAAAATATGTTAGGATATGGTACAGTAAAAAACCTGGGTAGTTTCTGTTTTGGATATAGTCTCTGTTGCTAGCTTTTAAAACACTGGCTTAGCTTTCCTCAATATGTAATAAGACTGCAATCATTATCACACAGAGCATGAAGAAATACAGAGAAATTGAAAATACAATTGCAGCCTGTGCTTTTTAATGTTGTTTATTTTTAAGCATTATTTCCATGCACCTCTAAAATTGCTATACTTTTTGCAGAAGAAAATTTACAAATTCTTTTCCCAAGAAAGTTCCATTTTAAATAAACATTTTCCTCAGAGATGCATAATGCTGCCTATGTCCAGTTTTTATTTTAGGGAGGAAGCAGAATCAAAATCCCTTTAGAACTTGTTTGTTAAACTATAATATTGATAATATACTTAAGGGTCTTTGTGATGTTCAAGGTGTCATGAACAAAAAACAGTCTCAAAAGTCCTTCCAGCGGCTCTAGCTGGGACTAATAAATCAGGAGCAGAGAAAAGCGTGAAAAGTCTTGTTAACCAAGGCCCATGCCTCTTCAAACTCCTTGTGCAAATGAGTGATAATCAGATGAAGACATCAGCACAGCCTAGGTCCTTTCACAACTGATTTCAGACCTTAGTGTGAGGAAGGGATAACATTGGCTTGCAGATGAACGACGTCCCCCACAAGGCCTGTATCAAGAGTCTAGAGTCATGCTTTAGCCATTACATTTATTAGAGGCCTTTGACATAACCAGAAAGATGATTAGTCTACATGAGGTCTCCTCCAGGAGTTATACTAAATTGATTCTGCTTCTTCAATCCCATGTGAAATACATGTTTCAGTATCTGTGAGAACTATCTGGAAGAAAAGGAGTAATGTGAATGCCAATCTGTGAATAAAACCAATGCAAGTGGAAAAATGAATGCAATCTCAGGAACCGGATGCAATCACAATGCATGGTCTTTCTCCAGTGAAGGACACTTCAGTTACTAAGCTGAATGCACCTCTTTAATGTCACAGCACTGTGCAGAAAAGCAGAAGAATTCTTTTTTTAACCTTTTCTCTTCATGTGCCTACAGGAAGGAGTCCAATATCCTACGTACTGTTGGTGCTACACCTCTGCATTTTGCTAGTTTTGAGTGCTAAGTAAGCTCAACTTTGCTGTCAGCCCTTAAGCTATGAAATAATTTAGCACACCTTTGGTGTCACTAAGCATATGTAATGGTATAAACCCCCATAAATGCAAAAGAATATTTGTTGTCTCCCTTGAGTAGGAGTGTATCCTTTCTCATATTTGCTGTGTTTGTGCCCTAATGTTCATATAATAAATGGTCTATTAATTTTTAATTAAAATTTCAGTACTAAAATGATGGGGAATGATAGAAATAAGCTTCTATTCTGTGGAACTTAAAATTGATTTTATTAATGAAAACCTGTAATCTAGAATTTTCTAGTTTATACTTTTAATGAAAATATGCAATATATTGATAAAAAATAGAATACATATTTGTATTTATCAACCTTTTCTTAATTTCCTCCATCTGCAGAAAAGTGTCTGGATCACTCTCTGGCTTTCCATTATTTTTGTACTTTGAACTATAACTAAAATCAAACACAAGGATGTAAGTCAGCAACTGGAGTACTGGAGTACTTTGCTTTATGGCAAATACCTTAATTTCATCATGTTTACTCTAACAAAGGCTTTGAGTTCATGTATCTAGAAAAAGTATACAACAGGACTTTTACTTTCAGAACATCATCCCTAAAAGCATTATTCAAACTTTCCAAGTGTGTGGACTAGTAGTACCTGAGCTGAGGAAAAGCTCTTGGCAAATCCCACTGAAATTTTTTGACAGATTCATCTTCTGGCCTTTGGAAAAGAGAAGGTGCTCCAGGCAAGATATTTGATTAATGCCACAAAAAATAGTGTTGCTGGCACAGCTGGTATGTTGGGAGAAAAATTCATCACTAACTCTGAAACTGCCATGTAATTTTCTCTCAACAGTTCTTTTCCGTACTTGACAGAAGATTTGCACGGGACAAACCAGCTTGACAGAGGACAAGTCAGCCAGCTGTTGAGGTATCTCTAAACATGACAGATCACTATGTTTTAACTCAGATTAATTCACTTATTACAGGTAGACCTAAATCACTGGTCATTGTCAAACCAGTTGTCACAGCTAGCAAATCATGTCAGATTTCTGAACAAAAATATTTCAAATCTTAAACATTTCTTATAACCTCAGCCTGTCTGCTTTTCACACAGCCAAGTAAAGCACTGCAAAATAACCAGTGTTTGTCTGGAATTTAATGGGACCAGAAGGACTTGGAAATTGAGAGCAGATTCTGGTAACTGGAAAAGATGAAAGCATTTCCTCCAAGTTGCTTTTCCGCATCCCACCCCAACTTTTTTGTCTCCTTTTTGTTGCTTTTAAAAGATTACCTGCTGCCTTAAACTCTTTCCCATTTTTGTCTCTGTATTTTCAAGAGTACAACAAATAAAAAACAACAGGACTAATTTTAAATATGATCAGCACTGGCTCAGCAGAATTATTAGATTTCTAGATTAGAATGAAAATTCATTGTTAAAATGCGGTAGCAGAAATGAAGTCCATATTTGCACCTGTATTTCAATTTGTCTTTTCTAAGTGATTAGATAATAAAATTAGCAAATTAGATATATTCAAAAGACTTTAAAGGCTACAGAGCCTGAAGCAAATTTGCAATATCAGAATTATAGACTGTCCCAAATCTGTGCTATTAGATCCAAACCTCCTACATCATGGGGAGGTTTGGAAAAAATTTGGATGTTGCCAATGGAGCTCAGAGTTAATCAGAAACTTACTTAGTCCAGAACATGCACTGACAGCACAAAACATTTTGCAAACTGAATTCCCTTCTTGGGTTTTTATAAATTATGCTTATGTTTTCATAGAAATAGAAGGACTGATCTACCAAAAATTTTTGTCTAAACTCTGAGGGAGTATGCTGGGTCTCAGGACCACAAATAAAGTATCTTATATGAGTCAAAGAAGATTTTTTGCAAAGAAAAATTAATACATTTTTCATTATTGATAATTAAGTGTGGTTAAGGGCATCTCAAGATGTGATATGTGAGGTTTTCAAGACAAGACTGAATAAAACAGCAAATAACCTGGTATGATCTCATACCTGACCCTACTTTGAAGGTCAGCCAGAGATCTCCCTGAAGTTCTCTCTAGTGTGAAATACCCTGTGATCCTAGCACTATAATTTTCTTTGTTATATTCTTTCTTTACATATAAAGTGCACAGCTCTCTTCACTGCCTACTCTGTAAATGTATATCATATGGAGAAGGTTACCACATCTCCCTATTGTCATGCTAAACATACACAGTGCATTTCTCCTACAAATCCTCAAAAAGTCCAGTAATTAAACATAGCCTATACACCTTCCCTCTGCCAATTTACGTAGGAGCAGTCCTCTCTGACCCAGTACCTCTTCTCTGTCAAATCAGCTTCTAACCAGTTAATTACCTTTCATTTATTATTCCCTTCTGGAATAAAAGGTAGCTATGCAACACATATTTCAAGAATGATAAATACATTTCCTCATCAGCAACAGAGCAATTCAACACAGTTTAAATAAACAAAGGATTATATACTTTAAAGGCACAGGAGAAAAATGCAGTTAAAGTATAAATTCTAGAGGGTTTAAGTTTACTGATGTGATTTCTAAAAGGAATTTAGTTAGAAACACAAAGTTTATATGTGTTATAGTTAGGGACTGAAACATTTTAGCTTCTTTCTGTCCAGAATGCCATAGCTTCTGTGTTGGAAATACTTCTCCCAGAGAATGGAGCTCTCCTCTCTCACAATACTTTATGTTCAATTATACTTATGACAGGTATATTTTATGGTCCAGCACAAAAGTTCTCCTACTTATCATGTCTAATCATAGCTGAAAAGTTATGAAGAAGGACTTCAAGGAGAGTGTCCTCACTCTTTGCTGCTCCATGACAGTGCTCCGGGAAGGGGATGGTTCTTATTTGTGTAACCTGATTTGTTCTGTCTTGGGGTTCTCACTTTATTGCTGATAGAAACAAACTTGTAAAAGTGGATGTGAATGGACTTGTTAGATGACTTATTTTGGTGACTTGAGTATGTATGGACTGGTACACATACATATTTTCTTTTGCAGAATTTCAGATCTCCTTCATTCTTATTGTTATAAAATTATTTCCTTAAGAAGTCCTTCACATTTAAAAGGCTAGAGAACCCCAATCAGATCTCTGGCTCACAGACATCCAGATCTCCATATATTTAGGAAATTGTAATAACATATAATCCACTGGGTGAGAATATGGATGCATGCCTTTTAAAATCCAGCTATGTTACCGGAAAGGTGGCTGCCTCTGGCTGCTTCTAGCTGCTTATCTCCCTCCCTTCCCAATTCCAGACAAAATTATTCTCCTATAATACTAGAAAAACAAATGAACTTTTTCTAAAAGATACTTAGGTTAAATTAAGGAGAGATGGCAAAAAACTTACCTTTACCTCTGTTCAAGTAACCAAGTAATATCAAATGAAATTCATTTAGGAATGCTCATATCTGTGGTTTGGCTGGTAGGTTGAGTTGGGGTAATTCTGGCAAGATGATGATGCTGACAGTGGGCTGAGGTGGCAACCCATTTAACTGGCACAATCAAAGGACTGAAGAGGAAATATGTCCACAAATCAAATAACTTAACAGGTGACTATAACCCACAAGAGATTATTTTTTCTAACTATAACACCTTTAACAGTCCTTAGCATGAAAAGTCTTTTTTTTTTTTTTTTTTTTTTTTCCTTGGGAAATATATTATCTTGGAGGCCTGTATAACACCAGAAAGTGTTCCTAGTCTTTTTGCTAAATAAATCAAGATCTTAATGTTACTTCTCATTTCAGTCTCATTCCTTCAATATTGACTAAAGAAAAGAGCATTACAGACCTTAAAAGAGGAAGGCAGGAAGGCAGGCAGGCAGGAAGGAAAAGAAAGAGAAAAAGAGAAAAGAAAGAAAGAAAGAAAGAAAGAAAGAAAGAAAGAAAGAAAGAAAGAAAGAAAGAAAGAAAGAAAAAAAAAAAGAAAAAAAGAAAGAAAGAAAGAAAGAAAGAAAGAAAGAAAGAAAGAAAGAAAGAAAGAAAGAAAGAAAGAAAGAAAGAAAGAAAGAAAGAAAGAAAGAAAGAAAGAAAGAAAGAAAGAAAGAAAGAAAGAAAGAAAGAAAGAAAGAAAGAAAGAAAGAAAGAAAGAAAGAAAGAAAGAAAGAAAGGAAAGGAAGGAAGGAAGGAAGGAAGGAAGGAAGGAAGGAAGGAAGGAAGGAAGGAAGGAAGGAAGGAAGAAAGAAAGAAAGAAAGAAAGAAAGAAAGAAAGAAAGAAAGAAAGAAAGAAAGAAAGAAAGAAAGAAAGAAAGAAAGAAAGAAAGAAAGAAAGAAAGAAAGAAAGAAAGAAAGAAAGAAAGAAAGAAAGAAAGAAAGAAAGAAAGAAAGAAAGAAAGAAAGAAAGAAAGAAAAGAAAGAAAGAAAGAAAGAAAGAAAGAAAGAAAGAAAGAAAGAAAGAAAGAAAGAAAGAAAGAAAGAAAGAAAGAAGAAGAAAGAAGAAAGAAAGAAAGAAAGAAGAGAAAGAAAGAAAGAAGAAAGAAAGAAAGAAAGAAAGAAAGAAAGAAAGAAAGAAAGAAAGAAAGAAAGAAAGAAAGAAAGAAAGAAAGAAAGAAAGAAAGAAAGAAAGAAAGAAAGAAAGAAAGAAAGAAAGAAAGAAAGAAAGAAAGAAAGAAAGAAAGAAAGAAAGAAAGAAAGAAAGAAAGAAAGAAAGAGAAAAAAAAGAAAGGCAGGCAGAGGAAAGTACTATCTTGAGATTATCTTCTATCTTTTCCTATTTCTCAAACTTCTCTTTGGGAGGCAGAAAGAGAATGAGACTGTGGAACTCTAAAACTAAGGATGGACAGGAGGAAGTGGCACTGAGGTGGAATGACATCGATACAAACAGAACACATAATGAATAAATTTCAGCTAAGATATTTGTAGGCATAATGAATAATGTTTTTAACTTATTTAAGAGTTGTTTAATTTCACTGAAATACTTTACTATATTTTCATTTTGAAGTTCACAAGACAGCAAGCACATGTAATTTTGAGGGTTTTTTTTGTTGGGGTTTTTTGTTTTTTTGGTTTTGTTTTTTACGTTAAGGTATCTACTTAAAACAGACGAACCAAAACCCTCCAAGGAAGAAATCAATTAATTAAAAATTACATAAGAACATCTGCTTGCAAGCTGATCAAACTAGAAAGGTGAAAACAACGTCTGCTCTAGTGGAGGGAAGAAAGACGACAGTTTGGGGTATGGGGAAAAGACAAAATGTGGGTAAATGATAAAGAAGCTGCCAGATTCCATGTCTTGAGTCATGTTCAAATGTGAACTTAAACACAAAGTTCAGTTCAGTGAAGCAGAAGGACAATTCTCTTCCTTAGATAGAAAAAGATCTTTTTTCATCTGTAGCAGGTGACATATGACTTGTGCAGATGAGCCACTAGCCACTTCTATCCCTAACGTGAGAAATTCATCAAGGTCCAGGAATACTGACTTGGATTATTCACACAAGTTTGACAAATGCTGTAGAGAGCTGTCATTTAGTACAGTTATGCACAAATAAACAGTATTTACACCAAATATAATGATGTTCTGTCTAAAAGGACTCAAGCAACATCACAGAACAAATGCTACAGAGCATAATAATAGGAATGAGCCCTGATTACATATGATACCTGTTAAACCATAAGCACTTAATATTCAAAACAAACTTTTTAGAAGACAAAATTTCATGTGTTTTCAATTAATATATTCTTTGTTAAAGCTTTTAACATGGTTGTTATTTTCTCTCTAAATGAACTAATTTAAGCATATTCTGACTTTAAAAAAAGGAATATTTTTAGGGTGGATTTTTTTACAGCTCAGTTTATCAAGCCCCTGGGTTTGCTGGAAAGAGTAAATTTTCTCACATACATAATTGTTTTCAGGATATTTTCTTATACAAAGACATTATTTCATGTATACCTGAGAAGCTTAGTAAAACCCCATCTTACTAGCTCATAATTTATCAGGAACAAAGTTTTAACAGCAAGACCTAAAAATACTTTTAAAATGAGAAATGTAGTAATGCTGAGCTATTTGTCTGCTTCTTAAGTCAAAGGCATTGGAGGCTTTGTTAACTGAAGCATCTCACAGTGTCTCTAGCAAAGTGACATATGTCTCCTTTATACACAGGCATTAGATGAGCCTAATTGAAAATAACACAGATTCAGCAGCTGACAGCCTACTGTGGCTGAAAGGGGAATGTTTTTCCCCAGTTTAAACTATTCTCTCTTGCATTCTTCCCCCCGCTTTGGGAAAAGCACTACTCAAACTGATATTGTGTTACATTTTTTGAGATAAAACTGCCATGTTTTCATTTAGTTGTGCTACACATAGAGTTACATTAGAAAGAAGGACCTACCAAAATGATGAAATGGCACCTCCTGTGTGACAATTTTACAAGATATGCCTTGATTTTTGCTGCAAATGCAATTATCAGTTGAAAAAGCTGAAATGAAATGTAGGATGATGCTCTGGAAGTGAAAAGTGGGCACTAACTTTCAGTGCCCAATGACTTGAAAGCTGTGGCTTTTTAAAAGAGGGATGAATCTGAACAAAGCTTAAGTGACTTCCTGCTTTCCATTTGGAATTCTCCATCTCTTTTATGTCAGCAAAAATTCCCAGGCTTGTCGTTGTCACCTGAGAAACAGGACACTAGTAGATCATTTTTAGTAGACAAGTGAGGATCGGAAGGTTTGTTTACAGTGAGCATAAGTGTGAATTCTCAGCACACTATTTTGCACACCTATTTTGCAGTAAGACCCTAAGGATGCCTGAAGAGTGGTATTTATACTGACTAATATAAACATCATATTTTAACATCAGATCAACGTTAGGCATCTTAGTTCCTTTGTATCAGTGGACAGAGAGGGAAGATACAAAGACCACAAGACAGGCTTCTGCTCTTAAATGTGTTAAAGTACCTTCTTGTCTTCTTGAAAATCCTACTTCATACACCTGAAGTTAAATGCCAAAATGTGAAAATTATAACCCTATTATGCTTACAAGAGTATCCACCCAATATGTTTGTTGTGAATTGAATGGTTTATTTCCTAGATGCCCAAGGGGAAACACTATAGACTGAAGATGATACAACTTGGCAACAGCCATCACAACCATCTTTCTTAACTAAATGCAAAGGTATTTTTGAGCTCATGGCTTAGTAATTTATATTGTTTCATTGCAAAGAGTAGTAACAAAAGTTACAGCTCTAGAATATGGTATTTATGGTCAGATAAAGCCATGTGGAAATGAAACTATTAGGAAAATATGCCAAGCGCTCTAAGCTGGAGTAACTCTACTGTATGTCAGTACTCTGGAGACACTTTCCCTTTGCTCAGCAATTTTTTGTGGCTACCTGGCTGACACATTGTTCCATGCAAGGAAGAGCTCTTTCTACACCATCAATAACAGCACAGGTGGATGCAAAAGGCTGTTGTAAACAACTCTAATTAAATTACCTTGGGAAAAACCTGACATGCAGGGAGAAATACTGATATAGTATTTAACCATATTCAGTGTAGTTAAAAGTTATTTCCTCGTCAGATATTTAACTTGGTCAGAAAAACAGTCAGCAGTCTATGCATGTTCAGCAGGGCTTCCTAAGTCACTCTTTAAAAAAGTTGTTAGGTTTGATTTTTTGATTGAAAGTTTTAAGTATCAACCAATAGAACCTGACAGACAAAATATCATAATAAGTATTGTGCTGATCTCAGACTGGAACTAGTGTTAACATTGCCTGAACACATTAATAATATTTTTTTTTTCACAGAGTAGAAATGCACTTAAATATTTCCTTCTTTCTTTTAAGGTATGTCAGAAATCAGATTCTCCTAGAGAAATAGAAATTGGCCTGTATTTGTATATTCTATCACAGTGCAGTATAGACTAACAACAGAAGAATAACATAACACAAGAAAACAAAACCAAAATAATAATAAAAAATTGGGCAAATCCTAGAGAATATAAAACCAAATAGAAATGAATGAGAACAAAAGAGAATAAGAAAATGGTACTAAACTTTTGTGTCTGTTCCAGTCTAAGCAAAGAACTAAAAAATATTGAAATTCGTCAAAATGTACCTATATCCAATGGGATGCAGAAACTACTATACAAGAGGGAGCTTCATGGATTCTGATCATCAATAGATGAAATTCAGTTTTCTAATGCTTAAATAGAATCTCTGAGTGATTAATATATCTTTTTACTCACTTTTGGGGTGATAATATGACATCCTTCTTCTGTATGTCAAGCTAGTTCCATGGTACTTGCTGTGATAGTAAGTGCATACTTTGTAAATGGGACAATTTTATTATGGGCAGATGGTAGAGTCAATCTAAAGCCCACCTTTATAATGTACTGCATTTCATTCATCTCCTTTGCCAAAAGATTGCAATGTCTAGACATGGCCAAATGATGCATATTTAAGCTTTGATATGTTGAGCAATACCAACAGAAGGTGGAGTTCTTAAATTGTAAGCTATGTTGCCTCTTCAAAAAGGCTCATTAGTAATTCCAAGAGGTTTTAAACTGTAGACTATAATCTGACTGGTCACCTGTTGTCCCTAATTTATGCCATTTTCATCCTTGACTGATAAATTCAGATCTTTTTAAAGTTCTACATTTTTAATATTCATGCTGGAGGGATCCTTGACATCTAAGTTTTATACTCCCCAAGAAATTACAGAATTTTTTTTGTAAGTTTTCATTTCATAGTGTTTAAACTGTAAGCTCTCAGAAGCTGCCATTGTGTTGCTTTGTATTCACCCAACATCTGGCACAATTGACCTGCTTCTTGGTCAATAATTAGGCAATGACACAGTAAACATGATTATGACTATTACCTTGGTTTTGATTAATTTGAGACTTGCAGCTTTTCACATCACTAGGGCATAAAAATATTTTTTAGGCCCTCGGAAATGATTTCTGAACTTCTGATTGCATTTTTATGTGGCTGCATGATTATAATATTTAGCTCTGTAATAAGAAAACACTTATTTTAAAAAAATCAAAAGAATATGAGCAGAATTACCAATACTGATAACTCAGTAGTAGGAAAAAGCTCTATTCACAAAGTAACATTGAAAATGTTGCTATTTCAGCCAGCCTTAATGGATAACTACATCAAGGGATTAACCAGAAAACAGTCTTTTTCCCCTTTCTTCAGCCCATCCCAGGAGCAGCTAGTAACATCCCTACAGAAATGTTATGATTACTTTAAATTTTTAGTTTTGAGACTGACAAAATATGTCCTTTGTACATCTACAGAATGACCGTCTGCCAGAATAGTCCTCTTACCTTTATTCTTAATTCTCCTTCACCTTTGTGATAGCTCTTGGCAATTTGCATAATAAGAAAATGTATAAATATGTAAAAATGTTTCTAATATGCCCTCTGATAAAATAAAAGCATTTTAGTATGGAGAAGCAAGACAAAAAATAATAATTACAATACTAGATAATAGAAAAAATAATGCAAAACAAACCCAAGATCATTCACTATCCATATCTGAAAGCCACATGAAAAATATGCTGCAATCACCCATAGAATTTTTCCTCTTTTAGCAAAAGCTTTTTTATTCTTCAGAAACTGTTAGCTTTCTCTTAGCTAGTGCATTTGCAACCAAAGGAAAAACAAGAAATAGGATCACTTAAGCAGGCAGTGAGAAATCAAAGACCATCACTGCTGATTTGAAAGTCATGAACACTTTTTTCACACCCCAAATCAGCTCTGTGTGCAAGATGAAACACACACTTTTGAGCCCTGGACCTGACTGGCTCAAACACATCAGCGAACTTCAATATTTTATTCAGTTTATAAACAAGGAAGCAACATATCCACTGTGACTTTACCCAAAAGGTACAGAGTTCTTTCGCCTCTTTGCAACCTATCCTTCCCAACTGACCCAACCCAAATAGTAAATTATTAGAAACTATAATGACTAATTAATTGTTTGGCTTGAACTTTCCTTCTATTTCCCCATAAAATTTATATTTCTTTTCTTATTTCTCATTAAAAGGTATGTTACTGCTCTTCCTCCTTTTTATCTTCACATTTGTTGTTGCTACCCTTGTACTTCTTCATTGCTCTGGTTGTATTTAAGGGCCATCCCAAGAGAACAA
Organism: Vidua chalybeata; assembly: GCF_026979565.1. NCBI lineage: Eukaryota > Metazoa > Chordata > Aves > Passeriformes > Viduidae > Vidua > Vidua chalybeata. The sequence goes on from NC_071535.1 coordinate 25,869,821, forward strand.
ATGGGATAAAATTTGTCAGTTTAGATATATATCTTTTCTCTCTTCATTTACTTAACATGTACCTATAGGAACATGAAAGTAGATGGACCCTAATCTGAGAATCAGGTCAACTGTATACTGTAAAGGAAACAAAGACTTCAAGTTACTAGGGAGTATATTACAGAATTAGGAAGAATTGACTAAACATTCCACTGTGCTGGTATTTTATTCAGACACTATTAATTGTCATCAATAATTGGACACCATTAAGCAGTCTTGACTGAATGTGAGATGAGCTAGTCTAAGCTAACTCTTGTATCATATGGAGACTAAATTAGGCTTTTCAATAATCACTGTTTCTAAATGGCAAACAAAAGGTATTCTGTATTGCCCCTGTGTCCTTTATGAGTTCCATAAATAACTAATTAACCTCTGCAACAGAAGTCGGCATTAAAACAGGAGGCAGTCTTGCTGTACAAATGATGGGCATCTGAGAAAAGATCTGAGCAACACAAAGCTTACACTCTCCTTTTTTTTGCTGTGTTCTCCACAGAAATTAAATGCTTATTGACTCCACATTAATATCCATTTAGTAATCTGCCATTTTTGTTTGTTTTAATATAACACGCAGTTTTACAGTAGAAAGGAATTATGCAGTTTAGAAGTATGAATATTAAAAAAGGATATAATTAAATCTGTAGCCTGAAACCTCTGTCTAAAGCTATAATGACAAATTTAGTCCATATTTATTATGGTGCACAAGGGACTTTAACTAGATCATTAGTTTATATGCCTTACTCAGTAGCGAAGTTCTAAAACTTCACATTTTGCATATTATTACATTATTCATTTTTCCAACTAGGCATAAAATATGGCTTCCCAAGAGTACAATACCTAATTCTTCAAAATATACAAAGATAGCAATAAAATGATTAAATTACAACTCTTACATCTGTTCTTCTTGTTTGATTATAAATTAAAATGTTCAAAACCAGAAGAAAACAATGCAGGTAACAAATATGTTTAAACTGCATATCTTCTCAGAGTGAAATAATTTACCCAACTCTATCCCTGCAATTACAAGTGCTGTTGGCTTATCCTGTTTTCCCCAGGTTGTTGTGTCTCTCTTTGAGAGGTCATGAAATAGAGAATAATTTGACGATAGATTTAAAAATCTCTGACTGATAACGTGGATTAGGTGCTGTGAACTCACCATCACAGTTACGGACGAAGGCTGCTCAAAGGACTCAGTGAGATTTCTGTGTGTATGAACACAGTGGTTTAAAAAACCCATAAAATATTATGTCTGTCAGGAGAAAAATATAAAATACTATTCTAAACCACTACCCATCATTGCAAAATGCTGCTTGGTGTTTTCTTTATCAATTGCACATTAACAAATCTTTAATCCAATGATGGAAATGCACCAGTGCAGGTGACACTGACAAATTATCCTTGGCAGTCTCTGAACTCATAACACATTTCAAAGAAGACTACCTTGATATAAAATGCATGAACTATTAAATCACAATACCTACTTGAGAAATTTGATTTTAGGGAGCATTATTAGGGAAATGGTTATTTACTGAAAAATTTATATTTGAGAAAAATAAATGTATTTTAAACTCTATTATTCCACTCACCTGGAGGTGGTTTGTTTCCTAGAACCCTGAAATTCATAAAAACAGATACCAAAAAAAATTGTTTAAATTATTGCAGTCATAATGGCACTGAAGTAGCATTATGCAGCAAGGCATTACTGGATGCCATTGTAGGTTTTTGTGGATAAATTAGGGGAGCAGAAGTTACGAATGAGTGCTCCTTGAAAGCTTCTGAACCAATTGAGTTTTCATCAAATTGAGATACCATACTATGTTTCCAGTTTTCATCTGTCTTGAATGGCTGTATTTACTCTAGATGAAGATTACTCCGTAGGTTCCCTTGACATATGCCTTCCAGATACATTTTATGCCATTATCAAAAACATCTTTCTTTCTTTCTTTATATCAGGACTGTTTCAGTTGCAAATAGAAACATGGGAAATAAAGAACTGCATGAGTTTGAATGATCAAACTCTTCCAGTTACTGAGCTAAACCCATGTAAGCCAACTCACAAAATTCCCCCTAAAGATTTAACTTGCTGTTTTCAAAAAAATAATATCATCCTGATAATGGGCAAAAAAATAAATCTAAATGATGCTTCCATTAAATTGAGAGTGATGAATAAAAAACTGGATGAAGAAAGAACTTACAAGAATTTGAAAACTCTCATGTGGAAGAGGGTTTTTTGATGAAATATTCCAGTTTACAAGACTACTTTTGATTTATGTAATAATATGTTAAAAATATATCTTATTTGCCCTATCTGCAAGGGGGAAAAATAAAAGAAACTGACTTCATTATGTGGTGTCCCTCGATAAATAAAAACTCGATCTGGCCTCTGTCCACTGCTGTTCTAAATGAGCCCAGTCAGTCTGGCCCATGTTTTTTCATTTCATTTTCTCTAGCCAAATGACTACCATCTGCTGTCACAAAGCTGTCACAAAATCAGTAATGGAAGTTTTCTAAGGAATATAATGGCTGAAGTATGAATATATGACATTCCAGCTCCTATCTAGCAGGGTAAGAACAGCAACCCATATGAAAAGGAACAGCAGTAGTGTTCTCCCACTTCTCAGCAAGTGCATTGTAATACAAATCTTTATTTGGACTCAAGACGTTGACAGGTCAATTGAACAGAATAAGTCTAGTTTATGATGCAGTTGTCAGAAGTGGTTAAAGCAGGAGTCTGTTTACCAGCGCTCCGAGATATTCCAACAATTTTTCTTGCAAACCAGCACCTTGAGGTTAATTACTTTACCAATTTGAGTAAATGGCAAGCCATATTCCCATCTGTCTCCATTAGTTCCCCACTATTTCTCAATTCATGATGACTGGGGTCAAGGCTGTGGTACAAAAGAAGAGCTAATAAAGCATGAATGGAGCAATTTTCTGTTTATACAAATGTGGTAGCCACAGCATAAGAGAGGAGACATTTTAGAAATGCATATTCTTTGCTTTGCAAACTCTGGGTGCTATCTGTATTTAGAGAAGTAAAAAACAAACACTAGCAATGAATTGCTGGTTCCATACTTATTTATTTTTAATAAAACCTACTATGTAGCATTGCAATGCCCACTTGCACCGTGGCACAGTAATTAGAAAAGTTCTGAAAAACCTACAGCAGTTGATCTCTACTAAGCTTTCTAATTCACCAAAAGCAAGCTGCCTGGGAAAGAAAAAAGAAAAATCTCTTTATTTTGGTACCAAAATGCAGCATTACTGAAGCTTTTCTTCCTCAAGTAAACATTTCTTGCTATCTATATAGGATTTAGTGCTGGAATCCCTTAAAAGCTGTTTAGCAATATGACTGATTTAAGAGCATCTCAAGGGACAATACCTATTTTATTTCTGTTTGTTCATTAAAACACTGTGAAAGTTTACTTCTGTATTGAGAGTGTAGACTTTCTCTGATTTCTTAGTTTTAAATTCAGCCATAAAGTTATATTATATTCAAAACACTTAGATTCTATAACCAATACCTTAGATAAATAATTCAAGGGAAAACCTCCACCAATTTCCACAAACTGTTAATGAATATGCTGGTTTGACAAATTCTGCCTAATCTACTTTGTCTAAACAGCGACAGTCTAAAAACAGAAGATAATATTTTGGCCATTTGCCACAAATGGCAGAATTACTCATTAATTAAACACTACAATAAAATAAATTTTGCAGCAAATGAGGCAGAAAGCATGTATTCTCCCACAAATGATTCAAAATAGAATGGAGGTAATAATGTTCTATTGCTGTTTGTGTAGTGTAAAAATTTTAATCCATGATATATCCATCAGAAGCCACAGAAACCCATTAATGTGAACCAAATCACTAAGTCCATATACATATTAATTCCTGTAACACAGTCTAGAGAATAACGTATTTTTAGATTACTATACTCATCCCCAAGATCAGCTCAAAAGCCAACCAGTAAAAATGAAAGCAGAACAGTCAAAGAACAAAATTGACTATCAACTCTTCTGATTTCTTTAGTAATAAAATAAGGTTTGCACTTATATATATTCTATTCTTCACACAGCTCACATTGTCAATTTTTCTCATTATATGCTTTCTATTTTACAAAGTATTCCTCTGCTGGTAGTGTGGATTCTAAACACTAATGTTGTTCTGACACTAGGGAAAAACAAAACCAAGCACCTGAAGATGATTGGGAAAGCAGAGAAGGGGAAAAGGTGGTTTATTCTGTACTCATTTGGATATCACATTCCTGCTTTATGATATAAAAAAAAGCAAAAAACAAGGAGGGAATATAAACTGATGAATAGTCTGTCTTCAGTCTTTCAATAAAATCCGGATGGACTTTTCCAGAAAAGTCCTTCTTCAACAGAAACTTTTCCTGTATCTACTGGATATTTTCAACAACCTTCTTGATTAGAATGATTATGATAACACTTTTTTTTTTTTTTAATATATGTATTTCTCACAATGGTTCTACCCAAGTTGGACCTTGTAATTAGAAAGAATTTTAAAACTGCTTCTTTCTGCGTCCACCAAGAAATAACATCTATTAGTCAAATGCATATATGAACCATGCCAAATTCATATCTTCTGAAAATTTAGTGGAATTGTTATTTTTACTCAATAATTGCTGTAATTAACAGAATTCCTTGGACCTTTTTTTCCTCCTGTGCTCTATTAAGAACACCTGAATGATGGACTTGACATCAAAATCAGATGTTCATTACAAGTAGAGACTGTAGCAGCAAATACAAGTACAATACACACAACTCTAATAGCAAACTTTATCATATACCACTTCATATGCAATTTAATAGTAATTTTGGTGACCTCTAACTAACCAGTTGGTCTTTCAAACAGTGAGCAGAACAGTTTTAGTTTATTTATGGGGAACAAAAGCTCAGAGCCATCTCCTCATGTGAAAAATATTGGTGGTGACTTACTGCAAGGATCCAGTTATGTTAAATAGCTGTTCTACAGTATGAGGAGCAGCTGGGGTCACTTGGTCTGTTCATCCTGGAGAAAAAGACACTAAGGGGAGACCTCATTGCAGTTACATCTTCCTATGAGGGGAAGAGGAGGGGCAGGCACTGATCTCTTTTCTGGGTGACAGTGACAGGATCCAAGGGAATGGCTGAGGCTGTCAGGGGAGGTTTAGGCTGGATTTAGAAAAAGGTTCTTTTCTCCCCAGAGGGTGGTTGGGCACTGGAACAGGCTCCCCAGGGCAGTGGTCACAGCACCAACCTGACAGAGTTCAAGAAGCGTTTGGACAATGCTCTCAGGCACAGGGTGTGATTCGTGGGGATGGGGCAGTGAAGGGCCAGGAGGAGGACTTGATGGTCCTTATGGGTCCGTTCCAACTTAGCCATTCTGTGATTCTGTGCTTCTCTAATCTTGCTGACTGAATTCACTGACAAGAACATGACAATTAAACTTTAAGAGCCTCAAAGTGAGTGTCCGGGTCTTGTAATATGTGCTAAGCATAATTGGAAAAAATTCATAAAAGTAATTCCTTTTAAGACCTGAGGTTGAATCTCAAAAGGGAATATGTAAAAAGTCACCCTCTTATTCTCTATGTCACTCAGACTCCTCAGCATTTCAATTTTTAATCAGTTTTTGTCCCTGTGTTTCAGTGGGTGAAGCCACAGAACAGAGGGTTTTATATGTTTATCAAAAATGTTTTGGAATGTGGGAAGTCATTGGAAACTCTTTGGGTTACACTGTTTAATCACCTGACTAAAAAAATAGACAGTACCAATATATGGGAACATTACAGGGCAGCATTAAACAGTTGGAAATTGCTAGTACCTATTTAATTAATAAAAATCATGATATAGCAACTGAAGTGAAACATGAGTTAACATTTCAAAAACCTGCAAGCTCTTATGGCAAAGATTAATTATATCCACCAAGAGAGATGAAAAAATAACAGCTCAAAGATATACAAATTTTTATAAACAACAACTTTTAAAAAGTCTTACAAAAAGATAGGATTGTCTTTGGGTTGACTTCAAATCATACATGATTTTATCTACCACAATTTTTTCTACTGGATAAAATGGAAACCACCTTAAAGCAGTATAAGGATTGACTTCAACTTCTAATGTGCAAGGTACATCTGCTTTATAGAACATCTTTATAGCAGCCTCATAGTAAGATAACATGGCCCATAACTTTCGCTCACCCTTCGCAAAAACCATGAAGCCCTGGCTTTATTATTAAAACACTAATTACATGATGGGGAGAAGCCTCTAATTTCTGAGAACACACTGTAAGACAAATAATTTGTGAGAAAAGTAACAAAATAACGCAGAAGCGTACAAAGTGTTTATTAAGGGAACGGTGCTCAAAGCACTGACTTGTCCTATACTTCAAATCTGTTTCTGATTCTTGGCTAGCAGTGCTTTAAGCAAAAGATGTAGCTTTGTCAAATGATAAAGCAACAAGACACATTACCCTGCTTGTTATGAAATCCCTAATGAAAAACCTCAAGGATTTCTCAAATTTGCACGTTGTATCTCCCAAAGTGTCCTAAGACAGTCTTACAAGACTTACAATTCTTACAGAAGATTTGTTCAAATTTGTAAATTACTTCTGTGTGCTTTGACAGAAATGCACAGACAGAAATGTCAGCTTGGCTACTCTTTGTGGCAGATGTTTGGGCATGCTTTCAGCTCCGTATTGTCCTAGCTGTAAAAAGAATGAATGCAACTGGTAAATGGAATAATTTCCTCTCAGATTTGCTTTACTTATTATATCTGTTCTATAAAACATCTTAGGCACAATTAATTAATTGTACATATAAGAATTTTACTGCTTCTCTCAAAAAAATCCACCAAAACAACAAAAATACCAAACCAAACTGAAACAACAAAAACCCAATCAAACAACAGGCTACATATGAATACAAGGAAAGTTTGCCTACAATCTGTTAGCACTTTGGAGTGTAGAAGTTTTTTTCTGGCAGACAAAGAAACCACCAGTAAAAAAAAGAAAAGGTGAAACAGCTTCAAATGTCAAAACTTTGTAGAACTAAATCAACATGACACTATTTCTCTATCTCTTTAATCTTATGAACCATGTTAGGAGAGAATGGACTCAAAATAGAAGAATGAAGGGATACTACAAAAAAAAAAAAAGAAAAAAAGAAAACATCTGTTATTACTTCTCTGTTTTTCTAGATTGGATCCCAAATCTTGAGGTGTTTAGATTTGATAAATAACTTGACACTGAGATCATTCTCAGGACTTTGATTGTACTTACATCCACTGAATGAGCATGCCCCAACAGCTCCTGGTGAAACAGCTTCTTGCTGGGTATCACCACTTGTTCAGTGTTTCTTATAAGTAAGTAAGTGGGTTTCCTTATAGTAGTAATAATTTTGCATGTTGAACTTTCAGAAGATTGTTCCAGAACATCTTGATAGACAAAATAACTTTTAACCTTTCAATTCTTATTAAATAGGAGATTCAGCAGTCCATGTGAAGTTTCAAGACATTCATTTATATTCAGTAGCTCACTGCAAACAGGATCACTGTTCCTAAGCATCTCAGGCAGGACCAGCTTTTACAGATAGAGCTACTGAGTCCATTGGGATAAATGCTTTTTTTACTTCCTAAGTTTTCTTATGACACTTGGAATAATGTGACATGAGAATAATAATTTTCTTTTTCTCCTTTTGCCAAGCCAAACACAGCTATCTGAATCTGAGCATGTTTCTTGTGGAGCAGGTCAGTGAGAGAAATTATGAGCTGAAGAACTGCACCGACAGCTAAACCCCTCATATAATTACAAAAATTAAAGCTGTTTAGGTACTGAGTAGTGCCCCAAATACTCTGGTTTTCTGCCAGTATTTTACTTAAGTATATTCCAAAAACCTGAAAATTGGTTGGTTTAGCTATTGTTCCTACTCCATTTCAGCATGTGTGTGAGGAACTCAGAAAACAAGGTAAGGAAACACAGCATATCCACTACATAAGGACATTTGCCTGGCCAAGGATGAGAAGCTCTGTGGTAAAGAACTGAGGTGATGCATTTCAGAGGCAAAAAATTCATCTGTTCCTATGTCATCACTGTTATTTTATTGTCAGTGTCTGATAGATGAGGTAAGAATCTTTGATATAATCAAATTAGCAAGTCAATTGCTACCATGCTTGCATTTCCTGCTTTCATTTTGGAATGTTTGCAAATAACAAAATTTTCCAAAGATTTCTGGTTAAAACTTCTCAGTCATGGAAACTGGCATTTTTAAGTGAAAGAAAAAATCCTTGTATAAGTTACTGCTTGAGGTCTCTTCTAGTTAAGTAATTCATCAGAAGTCACTGCACCCCAGCTACTCTGGTTTTTTACTACTCTAAGTAATGGGTGATGAACTGAATGAAGTGTCTTCTGAAAAAGTAAACTGCATACTCTTTGTGTTCCCTGTATATAATAGAAAGTGCAGACTGTATCTTAAGATATGGCAGACCATTTCCTACAGGGAAGTAAGGTGCTTATCTGATGCTAAAACGGCATAATTTTTCTTTCCATGGCTTCACTGCGGGATGTAATCCAAACTCTAAACTGGCAGTGGGGTGGGAGGGGGGGGGGGAATGGAATGTGGATGGTAATTCTGATTTCACAGCTGAGCAATAAAATCTCCTGTAGGTTAGTTCCCATGAAAGAACTAATAAGGACAGTTGTTTTCAATCACAGATGCTCTCTTCTCAGTCCTATTCTGAAGTGCTTTATTCAGAGTTTACCCAATCAATATTTTGACTTTGAGAGGCAGAGCTATTAGAGGTTATTTAGTTGGAGAGGGGGAATGCCAGGTCTTGAGCCAGGCAGTCCTCTATGGTTTGTCAAAGAAGGTGAGAGGGAAAAAAAAGAGCAGATGCAAAGAAACAGCATACATTCCCACCCTAACTGGTAATCTTATTTTCTATTATTTCATCCTTTGCTAAACATATTTTATAGATTAGAAAACATGCAAACCCAAAGCATCGGCGAAACATGGCATGGAAAATATGGTCATAGTATCATAACTTTTCTCTAAATTGAGCAACATTATTCTGTCTATTGAGTCCTGAATGCCACTTCCACTGTCCTGGGATGAAACTCCAAGCAAACTAAGATATATTCCTTTGTCTACTATAAAGAATGATTAGTTAGGTAAGTCACAATTTGGATTTTTTGCAGCTGGCTAGGATGAAAATAGTAGGGTGGGAATATGCATATATATATATATTTTTATCTATATATGTATCTATATCTATAGCTATATCTATATATCTATTCTTTAGGTATGATAATGGATTTTTAGGTATCTTAGGAAAGAATACAACTTCAAGCTATAAAATTACTTTAAAAAGTATATGAATACCTCAAAATCCATTTCAAGAAGCAGTTTGGTTTTGCTTCTCCTACCAAAAAGGGTAAAAAGTTGTTCTACCAAACACAAACATAGGGTGAGAGAATATACTGTCTCACCACAATACAAAACTGACAAATGAAGGCTAGAGTTCTTTACAGTTCAAATACTTAAGAAAACTTTATTAAAAAATGATTATTACTTGAATTCCTAATCACAGTGGATGACTGCACTCTGATCATCTGTTTTCTGTCCACGGTATGCAGCTATCATCTAAGATGAAGTGCATGGCAGCTTATATTTTGTTGGATATTCTTCATTTTGGCTACAAATCCTTATAGAAATTCTGCTTGATGTGCTTAAGGGTTATATCCTAATTGATTTTACTTCATATGCCTTTGTTTTTAGGATTATTATTGCATGTAAGCAGCAGTTCTTTGCCTTCCAAATACTGTTCTTCCTAACATATCTTATTTACTAGAAGAACAAACAAACAAAGAAAAGAAGTCTGTGGTTTAGCTCTGCTCATATCTTGCAGCCAGAAGTTTCTGAAAATCATCAGTTTAGTAGCCAAACACCTGTCTTTTTGTAGCTTCCAAGAATTTTTATATAAATGAAATAAGAAAAATTTCTCTGTTACTCCAGATGTTTGTTTTACATTAATATAATTTTACATTAGTGCTTCTCACTATTTTCTTTTTACTTCATCCTTTTGGTATTGATCATCTACTTTTGATCTCATACACTGAGTAAGGACACTAGTTTCACCATGTTCAAGTGAAGTTTTCGTGCAAGCTATTTTTTAGGACTGCTTGCTACCAACATAGAAGCCAAACTGATCAGACACCGAGCAGGTTATTTTTTTAATAAGAAGGGAAATGAAGCACAGAACAACATTTTATTTTACAATCCTTCTACACCTTGAGAGCAAAAAGTCAGATAATTTTTAAAACATGTTTTTGGAATAATAGAAGATTAAGTAGTAGATACTGAATTGTAACAGATAGTTGATATTTTTATTAAATTGGTCTACTTCAAACATTTAGTTGCTTGTTTTTAATAGCTGATTAGGAAGTAATTTTTTGTTTTAGCACACATCAATTCTCTTGTACTATAGATTGCAAATTTCTGTTAAAAGATAAGGTGGTTTTGCTTTCATTTTAGAAAGACAGCCAAATAAGTTACCTGTGTATGCCAAATGGAAACTCTACAGTTGTCCAAATTACTTTTTCTCTTGATTCAAAGTGGGTGTTTTTGTGTTGCAAACTGTAACTCCCAATTCCTTTTGGCCAACTCCATATGCATCTGACTGATTATTTGTTTAGTAGCACTCAGCACACTGAACAGGGCAGGTTTCTTCTGCTGATGACTTTATTACCCATCTGCCACAAAGCATGGCTATGATATAATTCATTCTATTTACCCTAAGAAAACAACAACAACAACAACAACAACATCCCTTCTCACGGGTGTGCAGTGTTATGAGAGGGAAAAATAATTTGACACTCCATCTTTCAATGTCTTTTGCCTGTATGCAAGGAAAAATTATGTAGATATAGCCCTTTCATTAGAAACAGTGCAATAAAACTAATATTTCTTCCCAGAATATATAGCACCAAGGAGACATCCCAGAATTTGGAATATACTTATTTCTCAAATACAAATAACTGCTTCATAATTTGAAACACTTTATGTTTTTTTATTTTACAGGATTTTTATTTTTTCTTTCAGTCAGGTTGAAGGGTTTTATTCAGTTTATTTTTGTAATAAGCCTGTCTAAATGGTTCACTGCTATGTAAGACACCCAAAAAACCAAGTAAGCACTTTCCCTTCAAAATCCTCCACCAATCTTTCTTCCATCAATCTTCAGAGCACAGTAAAGAAACACAGTTATAAAACAGGATGCTGAACGTTTAGAAACTGTTACACAGATAGATAGACCGAAGTGTGCCTGTGCATCTCACAGGGAGACAGTGTGGGTGGGGCAGGTGAGGAGGAAAAACCTGAATAACAATGATTTCAGAAAGCAGAGGTTAGAAACAAACATGCCTCTAAACAGTGCACACAGCTGTACCTTTCCTTCTGCAATTTAGATAAAACCAAACTGAAGGTATGTGGTAAGCTAAGCATGGTATATCAATATTTATGCTGCTTGGAATTTACAAACCAGTAATCTCCTATGCAAATATTCTAGCTACATAAAGGTAACATTGTTTTCTGTACATCATGCTTCAAGTCATATGTTCTGAAATAAAGATTTCAAGAGTATACTGGCCTTCTTGAATTTTTATTTTATTTAGAAAGCTGTCATTTAGAAGGCCAAGCCTGTACTCAAAAATCTCCTGTTTTAATGATGATGAATATTATTTATTGCTTGTACTAGCTATGAATACATTATTTTAACAATGCTTAAAATTGGCCAGAAAATCTACAAGCCTTCCCTTACTTCTCGTGTGGAGTGATCAACTCCTGCTCAGCAATTTCTCTGTGTGAGATACTGAAATGAAGCAAATAATAAATTTTTATTTACACTGACAGAGATGGCTATTTATTCTAAGTTCTTGGCTATTTTCATAAACAATAAAGTTAAGAATAAAATTTTCTACAAATTCTGGGTAATTCTGGAGGGACAACTTTCAGTTCTGTCAAGTGAAGCCAAAGTAATATTCCCATGTCATGTTTATAGCCATCTGTGTGGATGTAAAGTCAAGTTCGGGCAGCTTTGATCTTGATAAGGTGCAGATATTTTGATGTGAAGGATGACTACCTTAGTCTGAAAGAACAAATGGATTAAAGTGTTTCATGTGCTGGGAGAAAATGATCAGAAAGTTAAAGATCATTTCAAAATAGGTTTTCTAACTATAATCAGACACTAATTAAAACAACAGTAGCCAAATTTGGAAAGACTACACCTCCTAGTATCTTGTTCATCTCAATAACCTGTGAAGACAGCTTTACAAAATGAAAGAAATACAAAACCCAAGCCAACCCCCCTGAAAAAGTCACAGTTCTTGTATCAGGAATCTAAACTTAAAACATAGAAATATCAGAATCCCATTAAAATATTTTCTGATTACTTGGTAAACCCAAGGCAAAGCTTTTCTTACTGCTTCCGAGTTTTGTAACGATCAAAACAGGTTGGTGTGGCTGTTAAATGGCTACAGCCATAGCTTTAGTGGTGTGGCTACTCAGAGAGCCAGGAACAACAAAAAGGAGAGGGGGGAAATGTGGGTCTCCCTGAAGTCAGTGGCCAAACAGATATTTGCCTCATGTTTTCACTATATAGATGCAAGAGTTATGAGTATCTTCTTGGAAGAAGTGGGCATGCAAATATCTGTCCAAGAGCAGTAACAGCTCAGGAACTGTGGCAAACACAGATTCAGAATGGATACAAATGTTTACTGTCTTCTGTGCATTTGTGATTGTCAGGGAAGGGAACTTCAGACTTTTATTTCCTTGGAAAAAAAATGTGCCATCAGATCTCTGAAATGCTCTTAAGCATATGTGATGCCTTAATAACTGTTAAATATCACAGATCTCTTAGTAGCTTGCAGTCAATAGCCACCTTCTAAATCAACAAGGTGAAAACTGTGATATAAAAATTCCTGGAGACCTCGAGTGAATTATTAAATAGAAATCAGACAGATTTGCACTCAATCTGCTGGAAATAAACCTGAAACTGAAATTAAAAAAAAAAAAAATTAAAAATCCTTTAGTAAAGAACCATCTCATTCTCTTCCTTGAAATCTTATACTTGAGGAGAGATATAGGAATAATTTTTTTTTTTTGTTTGTCCCATACCTGTAGAAGTTCCAGTAATTCATAGCTTAACTATTTCCCAATGCATCATGAAGCAAATATGCCTTGAAGGAAAAATGATCCCCTTTTTTATTATCATGGAATTACTACAGTTTTGTAGAGTTGTAATTTCAACTGAAAAATGTAATTTTCCATAATATTGCTTGTGTCCACAGATTAGATTTGAATTACTAGCCAAAAGTTCCTGTTGCTGTTGAAATTTTAATTCACTTTTTAACAGGTAGAAACTTGAATATCTGACACCAGCTGTACAAATTGAGAGGTTATCCACTCTCTTGATATATCTTTTCAAGATAAATTACCTAAGGATATTTTTCATGACAAGGTATTGGTTTATACCTGTTTCCTAGAAAGGATCACAAAGCTGCATCTTTTGCCCTCCGTTTTGCCAGTTCCATACTGAAGTTATCCTCCATTCTTTATTTGTATAAAAATGTTTCAATATAGTACATGACTTCAAACATGTATCATGTGTTGTGAGAGTGTCTGGACAATAGGAAATGGCAAGTAATGCAGGGCTTGGGGCTCAGTTTCAAATTTATCATCTAGAAGCACATTCTCAAGTGGCTGACTAACATTATCTGTCTCTTCTTCCTATAACTAAATACATCCATGTGAAATGCACTCTAATGTGCTCACATCCCCCTCCCCACGATCTTAATTTTATTTATTGAAATTTCCTTTTATTTAATGTACAGAGAAAAGTTATTTTGCACTGCCACCACTGCAGGAGCTTTTTAAATGATTCAAGGAAGTATAGCTTTCATTTAGGTTTGTGCCCTCCAGTCTGTTTATACTGGTCGATACACTTGTCTGAAAAATATAATGGATTAGCACATCATTCAACAAACTAGTCAGAAGGCAAGCTCAAGGCGACAGAGACCAAAAAGTAAATTACAGCCAGTAGAAGGGAGAGGCCAAGCCTACAGCTAGGAAACATCATATCACTACAAAACCTGTATTCTGTGAGAATGTTACTTCAACTGAAATGGGTGAAAAATTTACACTGAAATATAATAAAACAATGAACTTCATGATTACATACAAAACTATAAATTGTACAGTTTATGAGATACAATGCAAAATGTGATTCTCACAAACAGTGCCTGCCACAGTCATATCTCCTATCAAAGACAGTCATTATTACTCTGTAACGTGAAAGAAGTATTTTGTCTCCAGTTTAGCACTTTTTATTTCAGTACTTATTTAACACATTTAAATATGTGCCAAACCAAATGTGCCAAAAAGTATATAATGAAAAATCTGTGAAAGTGTATCTTATATAGGTAGAATAAACATACATAAAGATGCAATACAATTCTAAAGACAGAAGATCATTTTTCTTAGCAGAGATAGCCGATCTAGATTTCCTAGATAACCTTCAAGGTGAAGTTCATTAGCTACAATTTTTTGCATGTATGTAATTAATTAAACTCCTTTGTAGAAGTGATAATTGTGGATTATTTTTCTTTTTGAACCTCCAGTAGTTGATTAGAAAACTAAAATCAAATCACTGTACTTCTACTTTAAAATTTGTAAAAGTGTTATTTGCAATAGTCACTTTAGTTACGTAACAAATAAATCTTTTCACATTTCCAAAGAGAAAAGAGCCCTAACATTGTCGCAGAAGTTGAAGAATATAATATCACTATAATAACCTTTCCGAAATCAACACAGTGGATGAAATTCACTGCTGTGGTAGATCCTTTAGCTCAAGTGGAGGTACATCAAGAAGAGTTGTGTGCCATTTTGGAAGGTATAAATCACACCATATGACTATGAAGTAAAGTCTTGAAAAGAGTTAGAAACAGCCTAGCAGATGCATCAGCAGAGAAGAATGAGAAACTACCTGTCATGTGGCTTCCAAAGTCCTGTATCTGAGGGGGAGAAAGCCATCTCTATAGATAGTGAACCTGCACTGTCATTCCTTTTCTACATTTCCATTCAGTTGTGCTTATGCATCAATTAGTTTTGCCTTACTCCAGCTATTTTCAGTTGTGCTTGTGTCTTACACATGACTGCAAGTATCAGGAAAGATAAGACCAGCATTTCAGATTTCCCTCATGGCCATAGCCTTGGTTTCATTTATTCACAAGATGAACAGAAGCAGATGATTTTTGGAACTCAATTTGCCTATCTCTATTCCCCAGCTCTCACCACACAGAGTCACTTTGAACATCTTTTCTAGGATTCTAGAAGGAGGTCATGCCATAGAGCAATGGTCTTTGAAAGGAATTCCCAAACTTTTTAATTCATAACAGATGCTTATTGCTATTAGAGCTAAAGGAGCAAACGGGAAACAAGTGTATGTATTTTGGACCACTGATAGTTTGCTTAATCTAGATTATTTGTGCTCAAGAACTGGGAGGAAAGTGAGGAAACCTCTTGTAACTTTATGGATAAAATCAAGTGTATTTGGATTCAATTCAAATATCCTGTATAGTATAAATTTCAAATATACTGTATAATATAAATTTCAATTTCCTGAAGGGACAGGCTCCACAATTAATTCTTTCCAAGTTGTGTATATATTGCACTGATAATCAAGTTTCTATTTTGGTAATGAGTTGGTTTGGAAAATCACATTTGCATTGGGATATGTCTGTTTCTTAGTTGCCTACCCTTGCACACTACTTCTGGGAGACAACTACAGAATCACCAAAACCTCCCTTGTTTAAAGCAAAGATGCCAATTTTAAAATGTCATGCCCTATCACAGCTGAGGCCTCAGTGTTCAAATATGCTGAGCTTTCAATTCAATATGAAATCTGCCTGTTCTCCTGGCATGGGGCCAACAAGAGACTGATGGGTTTTGACACATTCTTCCCTGGTTTGTTTGTTTCCTGGGCAGGAGCTGTTGTTCAACACCAATCACAATTTTAGATGTTTAGTTAGGTTTCTAAAATTCAGACTGTGTATATCTATATTTTAAATATATACAATATAAGAAATCAATTAAACATTGATGTCCATGTCCTACTTTTATAAGCATAGGTAATTTAACACTTTTGACTGACCAAATGATAAAGCAGACACACATGACCTACACATCAATTTTGGGTGTTTATAGAGATACACAGGGTATAAAGAAACAAAATAGTATCACAGAGTATGAGTGCTTTTTCACTACTGAAATTCAAGTATTGCTAATAAATGGGTTTGGTCGTAATTTTTCTCTTCACAAATTTTGCTTTTTCTTTGTTCTTGGTGAGATTACCACTGATTTTAATGAGAGTTCCCACAGTTCAAAACTCCAAGCCCCAATCCCTCTAAGGTTTAACTGAATAGATTTATCATTTGTTTCACAGATTTCAGTGAGAATTCCTGTGTTCATGTTTCCAGGATCTTAGCCTTTGTTATGACATATTAATCCTTTATTCTATGCATACTCTATTTTATGATTTTGTTATGATTTATCCATCCTTTCTTCTACTCATACTCTTTTTTTTCAAGTTCCACTTGTAGCATTACCGTTTTTTACTGTTGTTTTAACACTCATCTGTCAGAAAATTGTTTTCAATTCCTTGTCACATTGTCAAATTTACCACTGTTTAGAAATTTTTACAGGACACACATCTGTTTCAGACTGAATAATTTAGAAAATTTCAGCTAAGGCTCAGTCTAGACACAACAGCTTTATTTTTTGCTCATGTTAAAGCAGTAAGATTTTTTGAGCACTCATCACATTCCCATTTCTATTACAGAATGGACCTGAAACTGGCAGATGGATTTGCCTTTATACCAGCAAGAGGCTATTTGCCATTCCAATAAAAGCACACTGAGACTTGTCTGAGTCATATGCCACCGAACAAGCAACCACTTCTTAAATAGATCAATACAAACATTCATTCTATTTACTTCTACAATCTACAATGCCCTATGCTTATGATCGGGGCCGAGGGTGTGATCTGTACAGTGACTCATGTGATTAATGTATTGGTGTGATTTTGCAGCTGCAGAATAGGAGCCAAAATAAGAGACAGACACCTCACCAAAGCTGTGCATTTCTGAACTCCCTTTTTGCTCTTGGATCCTCTAAGATGTGAATAACTAGACAGACTGATTGCTTATATCTGGCATGCAGTCTCTGAGCTGTGATGGGAACATGTGCTATTGCCATGCATAAGTGTGTGAGAGGGGCCAAATGAATATAAAGGTCTGTCTAGAGGGATTTCAGTTTCCATGGCCAAATCTCATTAGATTCCATCCTTTGCAAACAGATTCCAACCTTCAACAGTTAACAGCACTAACCACATTGCATCTTCCCCCAGTAAAACTAAACGTGCTTCATCCTACCATAGCTCTCAAGGATAGCCATGGCCAAAAATCAGAAAGCAAATGCATATGCTCAGGGTTGTAAGGCTGCAGCTGGACATTCCTTACCTCCTACTAATGTGGGACAGTGCAGGACAGAGGTAAAGAACTTTTCAACACACCTCTGAGGTTCCTCTTTCAATCACACACCCATACTGATTCATACACAGAGACAAATTATATAAAAATATATATGCATGCATACTCTTAGCTATAAAGCTAATGCTGTAAGGCATCCTGCATTTTGTCATTATACTAGAGCATTATTCAACACAACTAACAGAATATATATAAAAAAGAAAACTTGAAAGTTTGTCTTTGTAATACGTATGAATGACCATTTGGATTTATTATCATTAGCGGGGAGGGGGATGGCTAATCATAGATGTAGCATTTGTAAATGAGCAACAACTTTTATGGCTGAATTTTGAAAGGTGAAAAATATTCATCCCTTGTAAACTTCCCTTCCATTGTGAAATGAGATTCTCATAGTCACCAATCTCATTAAAAGTTAAAACAGTGTCTGCTTAGCATGAGCAAGGAATAAAAGGGTAAGAAATGAGGTGTCTATGAGAACTATAGCTATTGACATCATTGACCTATAAATACGTCCTCTTCAAGCTGATATACAGCAATTCATTATCCCTGTTTTGATATAATTGCTATTACTGAAAGCCCTTTGCTTTCAAGTGTTAATACAATTGCAGTTCATTTTTCAGATAATCTGCCAAAAAGAAAAAACTAATTTCTAAATATTTGATCATAAAAGTTGTCCTCAGCTTTTACAGATAATTTAGTCAAATAATATCAGATAATCTTAGAGCAGATTTAACAGGAAATTGCTAGGGACTCCATCTAAGCAGCATCCATTTGCACTTATATAAATGTACTGAATGTGTAGGAAGACTTTGACAGCTTGCCATATGTGATTTCATTCTGTAGCCTACCTACTTTACCATCAAAAGTTATATCCTTTGAAGCATTGCCAGAATTACTTTAGCCCAGTAGATATGCTAGATGTGCCCTTTAAAAGCCGTATCATTTCCTTTCTACTCTGACTAGTTCAATGTAGCATCTGCTCAACTAAATTCCTTTGAAGGTTAAAACCAAAAAAACCCCTGTACTACAGCTCACTAAGATGTCCAGTGTTGAATGAAGACCATGTATGCAAGAGAATAAATATGACTTAAATGAGACTATAAAAGACAATCAGAAAATTATCAGCTATCATGGGCATATTATAATTATACATGCACAGAATAAATATTTGCATTTCAGGAGATACAGGCATTTTATTTAAAATAAAAATAAACTCTGCATTTTTTACTTCAAATCCATTACGTTGATTGTTTATATGCAAATTCTGATATTGCTGTGACATGGATGTTAATGCTCTAATAAGGAATATCACACATCAACAACTTGATTCAAAATAGCCAATATAGACATGAATGTATAATCTCCTTTAAAATCTTTGAGTTTTACAGTTATTTTAAAAGACATGACATTATTTTCACAGCACCTTCCCAGCTATTCTAGATGACAATGAAGGGATAGGCTATATCATCTAGGATCACAATGAAGCTGTGACATTTTAGAAATATTTTCAGTTTACCTCCTTTAATTTCTACAAATGCTATTTAAAATTGAAGACTGGTAGTTTTACTAAAGAGGTGAAAGGATTCCAGAGTTATATGATTTTCTTGGCTGCTAAATTGGAAATGTTCCAAAACATATTAAAATTGTAGTGTCCTTTTGTAGTCTCTTTGTCCTGTAAAAACCCTGCAATGTCAATTTTAATTAATGAGCTGTAAAAATTACATTTAAATACATTTATATACAGGGTTTTCTTTTTCCAGTTTTACTTATTATTCTTACTACTTCACAAGAATTTGCACCCTCATTAGGGAGGTTGCAGACTTTGCTAATCTGTAGGGATTTATCCCAAAAGCATCATGAGAATGCAGACTGGACTGGGTCAGATCTAGTCACACATCCAGTCCAAAATAGGTACAGCACGAATGTGTTGAATACCTCCTAACCACTTAGAATGGAAAAAGCATCATTCGTTTTGAAAATGTCTATTTTAGTTGCTGTCCACCAAACACATAAGAACTTTCTTCACAGTCACAAGTGTACATAAACCTGTAGGAGTGTAGTGATATCAAAAAAGGAGAATAGAACAAGTATTAAGGAACCTACTTGTATTTAGCCAAAGAGAACATCTGGAATAAGTTCAATTTGAAGTGCACAGAATTCTTTCTGTAGACACATTCTTGCCAAAAAACAGGAAATATAAATCCTTGTATTTGCAATAAGCATGAAAGAGAATCCTATCTCTAGAAACTGGAATTTTGTTATGTTCATTTCAGTGACTGAATTATTATCTATTAACAGTTCTTCCCCTGAACTGCTTTCTGTTTGAGAAAGCATTGCACACTTAAGCAACAATACATCCAGACTTGATCTGGGAGCTAACAAGGAAGACAGACTGAATCAGAAGAAGATAGGAAGGAGATGATAAAAATATCACAATGTTCACCTCTCTCAAACATGCAACTAATAAAATATATGCCTTTTCCACTACATTTTTTAGCCAACCCCTCTGATACTGAAGTTTGTTATGTCTTTGGAATGCATCTTTCTCAGTGGTTAAACATTAGCTCATCTGCACACAAGGTTGCAGTAAATAGAGTATATACCAATTACAATTAAAGCAGGAATCCTCTAAAATGCCTTAACATGTTGTTGATGTGAGTTAACTCAATCTGAATATATAAAATTGGAGAGAGGACAAGGAAACTGAGTTATCATATGACCAAAATATTTTAAAACTTGCAAGCAATCTGTAACAAATAAGAAACAAAAAGAAGAAATTAGTGTCACTCTTATTCAAAGTACTAGTTGCTTATAGGGATGGAGGGATTGCTCATTAACTTACAGAATATATCTTCATTCTCAATGTAAAATAAGTAACATATTGGCAGTATAGAGTAAAATGAGAACCATTCAAAAATCTGTGAAATCTCTTCATTGACTTACAGGCTGTAGATCAGACCCATATCATGTCAGGAGAAACAAACATAGAAGGGAAAGCTACTGCTTCTCCAACTGGATTAATGAATTTTAGAAAAGGAAGCATGTCTTCCTACAAACTTTAAGTCATGACTCATACATGCAGCTTTAATACATAGAAGAGATAAATTTACAATTTTCATCATATCTTTGTTATGCATATGTTATGGAAGTTCAATAAGAATACATGGTTAGCTCCATTGTTATTCAAGGAATCTCAGGAATGCATGCAGCTTTGTATTTACCACTTCTGCATGAATAAGTGCTGTCCCAAATGAGACACCTTTCTGAAATGCAGTATGAAAAGGTAGAGAGTATGCCTGAATGTAATGGCTACATCCTAATACAGCAGTACTCAGACTAGAAAATACTTGTCACCCAAAAGACCCAAAGACAGGATCTCAAACATAAAATAATTAATATAGGTAATAATTCTGTCATATATTTTATTAGTATAAGGCCAGATTTATTACCACAAAGGTTTTCAAAGTTATCTGGAATACAGAAGGAGCAGAATACACCATTAGTTTATAGATCTATGTGATAGAGAAATAAGGCAGTGTTTCCCCTTTATATTTTACTGTTGCCAAACTTTATAATATTATTGCCAATCAAGTGGTTTGATTGTAGTTTCAAAGGCTTTTCTGTAGAACCATGATATTCCCAAAAAGTCTCAGACATCTCCTACATATTAAAGTACATT
This sequence comes from Vidua chalybeata, assembly GCF_026979565.1. NCBI lineage: Eukaryota > Metazoa > Chordata > Aves > Passeriformes > Viduidae > Vidua > Vidua chalybeata. The sequence goes on from NC_071535.1 coordinate 25,891,134, forward strand.
TTTAGCATTAATGTAGTTAATGGAAAAAGAAGACTTGAAAATACAAAGTCACAAAGGGTGCAAACCCCCCTGAATGTTAATAAGCCCTTTAAAATATTATTTTCATATATCTTGAGTATGAACCAGACTCACTATTTGAGTTTATGCTGGGCTGTGAGTTCTGAATATCAAAGGTTAGCAAAATTTCGTTTGATTGCTGAGGAAGAAGCAGCATGTCTCCTCCCCAGTCTGCTGCTGAGTAGGAGCAGTGTGTTGTGTTTCTTCTCTGTCTTCCCCTTCCTGTCTGCTCACACTAGAGAGGCATTTCTTTTGTCTGTCCCCTCATACTAATCTGGTTCCCCATCCCTCCAATATATGCTGGTGCTTTCTGTCTCTAAAGGGAAGATAATTCCTGCTCTTAGACAGTCTCTTCATTGTTGAAGGAAAAGAATTTCTTTCTTGCCTTTTTGCCCTAAATTTCTAATTCTGGGCAAAGGAAGTTTGCCACTTCACTCTGTTGCCATGTCTGAGCTCCTGTCTGGGAAAAATGAATTCCTAGTTTCCTACTACCTCATGAGGTGGTCAGTAGAACTACCCGTCTGCTACATGGCTGGTTTTGGCTATGCCAGCACTGCTAGAGCAGGCCGTGTGATGGGGTGGCTTCTGATGCCAGATTTTGATAGCCTAGCTTGTAAAATGGCTTTAAACTGGCTCTTCTGTGGATTCATCTGCAGAGGAACCTTCTGTGGGAGTGCCACGAGAACGATAAGTAAACATCATCCATGTGGAGCTGAGTTACTCAGGATGAATGCAGACAGCTCTGAAGGTATGAGCAAACAGCAGAGAGAACATGTGAATGCTGTTGAGGAACTCAGCTGAGCAAGTAAGATAAAGTACTGGTTCACAGTAAGCCTGACGAGTTTTCTGCTGCTCTGTTCCCTGTCCCCTAAGTGCAGAAAGCAACCTGGGAGCTTTCCCTTTCACACTGTAACTTAACCAGGAAGCTGCTGTCAGCTGCTGTGCAATTGGAAGCACAGGCAGAGGATGTCTCGGATGGCATCCTGGTTCAAATGCCAGAAGGTAATACAGGGAAACATGGAGTTAAAATGCTAAGCAGCATAGGTCTATTTTAATGCTGAAGATGAACAGGGAGTGAAAAAAGAATATAGATTAATACTTGAAGGGTAATAGTACACGGACATGATTGTCTTGAATTTCCATTACAAACCTTGGGGATTAAGCACCATTAGCCTCTGACTTGGGAGGTTGTCTTGACTACATCACATCTGCAGTGAAGACACTCTCCACAGAATTTGGAATGTTCCTGTTTTCTTACCAATCCTCTCTTCTCAGAGTAGTATTACTCTGTTAACTCTGACTGAACGCAGAGCAAGTAAAGTCCTGACCAAAGCTGTAACAATACATGATGTTGGCAAAAGCAGAATAAGATGTATTTCCTGTCCTTTTTCTGAACTGCTTCCTGATCTTGTGCTTTCATGTGCAACCCCTTAGTTGGACTGGTAGAACTGTCAGTGAGGTTTGGCAGCTGAAGATATCACTGAACTGATCTGAGTTTAAAGTAGTTTTTTTATATTTCATTTTCACAGCATTATTTTTTAGCTCAGAACCATTCAATGATTGTGTTTTTAATACATATGGGCACTGCTTTATACCTTTCATAACTTTAAACCAACTCTTGAGTATCTGTGGATTGATCCAGCTTCTCAAGTGCTTGGAATGGAAGTTCTGTCATGGAACTTCTACTGCTTCTCTGCTACAAATCTTGAATCATTTCATACAATGGAAAATATTTGAGTCATGGCTTTCAGTTTCCCCGACTCAAATATGGATGTAAAAGAAAATCAAAGTTTATAATCAGTGCATTTTATAAGCAATGAAAAGCATATTTTCTTACTATTAATCAAAATCTATTAATAATATTTTTTTTTAGAAGTGAAATTTTCATCACTCACTAGCAGAATGACGCTTTGAACTTACTCTTAAAAGGTAGAATACTTACTTTTCTTTGAGGGTTTTTTCTCCTCATCTCTAATGTGCCCGAAAAGCATGGAAAATACCTTTAGGGCAAATTTGTATGTTTCTCACCAGTACCTGTTTTTTTTTCCCCCCCAATTATTCCACAGCTGTTTGTTTTACAGAATATTCTCCAACTTCCACATGAATATGTTACAATGCAATGCAAAGAAGATACCGAAAGTACTCTGTAGCTAATTTGGATAATATGAATATTAATTCAGGAAAACTTTTTAAATTTGCTTTAATAGGAAAGAGAATCTAAATTGTCTTACCCATTTTCCCCAGGTATTTTGATTAAAAAAATCTGAAACCATTGCATCCATCAGGAAGCAAATGGTCTGATTGCTCATGTTTTCAATATTGTTCATACTGGAAAGAGTTAAGAATTACAATGAAAATACATTTTTTTTTTCTTTAACAGCAAATGGTAGAAATTATTAAGTGACATAAAAATTCTCCAGCCTTTAAGTGTTAAACCAATGAGGCTATATTTTATTGCATGGAGAATCTGTGATTCATTTTAACCAGTGAATCCCTTCTGCATAAAGGCTTTCAATGTTTCAGCCTCAATGGCTGGTAAAATATGTTCAAAAGAATAAATAAGGGAAACATGATTCTCATGTAAAATGACATTCTGGATTCCTTTAGTTAACTCAACAGACAGCTATATTCAGTGGAGCCTATAAGACAATTCTGTTGGCAGTATTTAAACACACTGTAGAAGAAGAAGCAAAAGAATGTGATCAGTAACAATAAGTTAATTTCAATTAAAAAAAAATCATTAAAGCATCACCATGTATTGCATTTGGACTCGCTACAAAGTGACAGTCAGCGGATTATTCCACAGATTTCTAATGCTGAAAATTCTGATGGCATTTACTAGCATAACCTTTCAACTCTGAGCACATCAATAGAGGCAGACAGTGGTTTGAAATATGATTCCTTGCAGATAGCATATCCTCATTCATCTGACTGTGGTGCTCTGTGCTCCATTGCACAAACAGCGGCTCACCCACTTCTGAGAGGACACTAATAAAAAAGGCATCAATTTTCAGCTCTAGTACTACTGTGATCTCTTTATATGTTCGACATCCAACATTAAATTAAAATGCTGTTATAAATCCTACTTTCTGAATCTGGAATGAGTGTTGGGTTTTTGTCGCATGAGACTGCAGCAAATCTTGTCAAAAGCAGGGAAGCACGTCTTGTTCACTCAGAATTAATGTTGTGGATGAAAGAAGGAGGTAAAAGAGGTTGAATACGGTGAACTGTGGGTGTCAAAGGCAGTGGGTAAAGCAGCTTTGGGGTACCAAACAGAGCATAACATTTGCTGCTTTCAACAGATTCCTAGTCAGTAATTATAATTAACACTTACTAACTGCACATGAGGAATAGTTTGTTCATTATATAAAGCATTCTAAAAAATCCTGCAAATTTTAAAATGCCATTACTCATCACAGTTTGGGCAATATATTTCTCTGTGCAAGACAAAACCTGTTTTTTAATAACCAGATAAAATAGCCTAAGTGTTTTGGACCTCTTCATGACCATACAATGAAGGTTGTTACAGAGTGTCTATGCAAAATTATGCATATTGATGTTGATGTTCAGGACTTCTGTCAGGTTGTCATTTGCACTTGAGTTGTCTTTAAAGTTCTTGGGTTGGGATAGGGATTTAAAAAAAATCCAAAAAAACAACATAGAGAAAAAATGACTAGGTACTGATATTAAATACTGTGAGGATGGCAAAAATAAAGCTGTGAACAGTGAGTGTGATAAAGAAAGCAGGTGGGATATTTCTACTGTGTAGAAGAGTGCCATATATTTTGGAGTCTTTCAGCTGTATCTGATAACCTCTAATGGCAGGTATCCTTTCTCCTTTAAGAGCTAAGCTAAGCTACACTGAGAAGGCAATAATGTCCTCAGCAAAGATACTGTGTCTATAGATATTTTCCCTTGTTCAGTTCATTCATAATTATGAAGAAAAGAAACAAGCTTGCCTTTTTGGGGGTGGGGGGAGTGCCTTCAAGAGTGGTTCAATATCTGGATCGAACAGAGGAACTTTTTCCCCCTAAGGATCCTGCCTGAAGAAACCTTGACATGCACAAAGTCAGAACCTAGACAAAGTTGCCCTGGTGAGAACGATAAGGTCACCCGTGGGATTGCTGAGATTATCTCTGTCAAGCACTTGGACAGCATGCAGTCAAATGATGCATCATGCAGTCATTTTCGGGGGGGAAAAATCAATTTCTTCAGCAGGTCGCTATTTGCTTTTCAAAGTGCCCTTGTAGGCCTTCACCACCAAGCATTTATCAATTTAAATGTTGTAAATTGATAATGTGCCACTGTGCCTTGTACTGTTTCTGAATTATTTTGATACTTATATTTCCTTACTGCTCTCAAAATCCTCAGAGCGGCTCTATTTCAATAGAACTCCTCCCTTGTTCATTTCTTTTAGTATAAAATACAACAGTAAATGAATATTCTTACGCTGAATGTTAAGGAAAAAAATATTTAAAGCCCCACATGATCAACACAGAATTTCCCAGGTTTTTATTTGCTCTTTTTAAAGGGGAAAAACTTAAAAAATTATCAGTGCTAGTGCACCAATTTACTGTATGAGCACAAATGATCATTTTATGTAGAAGTATTTAAATTCAGAACACTAAAACAATGACAATATCACAAAAAAAGGAGTAAGTTCAAATTGCTTATTGTCTGGTTTTGCTTAAAAAAAGTTCAAGTTCTGGATTTTTAAATTTTTTTGCATCATTATTATTATTAGTTTGTTAATGGCATAGAAGGAAAATAAGACAGAATTTACAGAATCAGCGCAAGTGTCAAGGTTGCTCTATATTACTTTTTAAGCAAACAGAGCATAAAAGCAATCCTTTAACCATCTACTAACCTCAACTTGATTTGCATTGAAAAACAGGTAGAGCATAGTTGTTGAGGTTTGTGCTTCGTAAAAGCAAAAGAAATACATGGCAGTTGCAAAGCATTCTTAACCTCCAGTGATTTATTGGCCCTCAGCCAAGTTATCAGGGGAATCTAATTCTTCTTTATTATTCAAATAAACCACATTTGGCACCATGGTTCCTTTTCAGAATAGCTTCACAAATAGAATGAGTACTGTCATTTATTTGACCTTGTACTTGTGTGCTGTAGCTATAATTTTATTTGCCATTTCATAGAACAAATGCACAGAAAGCCAAAATAAGGAAATATGTTATGCCACTGGTAACAGAGTACACACATAATATACTTGTTAGTTTTGCCTGCTTTATTTTCAAATAGATACATTCTCAAAATTTTATTCTTGTTTTCTTCCTTTTTCATCTCTATTATCTATCTCTTATTATGCCAGCAGCTGCACTGTTCATTTTTAGTGAGCTCTCTTTTCAACAGGCCAATCTGCTCTGTGTCCTGGGCAAGTAGGAGCAAAGGTAGGAAATATTTTACTTTAAGATGTGGACCTCACAGGCAGGAAACAATGCATACCATCCTTGCTGAGTACAACTATCGTAAGAGCTGATTAAGAACTTGTTTCCTGAATGCAAAAGCATCCTGGCCAGATTACTAGCTCATAACATTTTCTACTGAACCTGAAACATCGTATGTCAGGCAATTTTATCCTTTCTGGATAACACATTTTTATTCTATCTGTTGATAGACTTTTCTCTCTTTTTGTTACTATTTATGTTTCATCATGTGTTTGGTCCAAGTCTCAAACACAGACACTTTTCAAGAGAATTGAAATCTGTTAGGGAAGCACTCACACTGACTTCTAAGTGCTGGGAGGAGTGATTTGGATGCCTCTTCAGTGGTTAGTCATTTTCTTTTGAAATCTCATCCCATTTCTAAAAGGAAATCACGGACTGAGGGTTTCAAAGATGGAAGTTACCCTGATATCAAAAATACCAACTGACTTGGAAATATATGGGACTAGATATATATGAAGAACAAACATTTTTACATCACTACAGAGATTCAGTGTAAAAAAAGATGTTTGTATGGGCTACACCACCACAAATCATGTTGTCCAACCCAAAGAAGAAATCCTGGCCATACTGCACATTTCTAGACATTTCTGGGTCTTTCAACAAATATTACAGTTCATGAAAGAACTGAAAAATATGTTCACCTATTTCAGCTTGCCCCAAGTATATAACTATGACAAGCTATGACAATTAACATAGACTAAAGCCAATACACATAGATTCTTTAACTGGGAGATTGTTAGTCTATTTCTCTTGCTTTGACACTTTACCTTCTCTCACTCATTGTTTTCAGCTAACTCTCTTTTCCTAAACTTTGAAATGTATCTCTGTTCTCTGAAACTGATCAGATTGTAATTCCACAGTGTGGTCTGAAATATACATCTGCCAAACTAGCTTAAAATTCTTGGTTAGAATTAGCGGGAAAATAAATTATGCAAAAAAAATTATTCAAAATACATATGTTGATGGATGTCTACATGTATGTTATATTAATTGTAATGTCAAAAGGGTATTTATTGCAAATTTTGTTTACTGTTCAAATATACTGTTACTTTTGCCAGGGGTAACTTTATTATCATAAGTTTCAGGCTACCTTCCAAGATATTGTTAGATTTGTTTACTATTAGTCCTGCAGCTATCTTAGAACATTGGCATCCATTTGTTTTGCACCACTGGCTCTAAATGTTCAGAAAAGAGTAAAGCTGACTACCATAACTGTTGTCACCTGCTGAGATTCAATACAAGAACTATTTTCCTTTATTTAGGAGACATGAGATATTGCTTTGCAAATACAAAATATAATTTACATTACTTCCGTGCATGCTAGTTAAAAAAATAAAAATTAAAACAAAAAAAAAAACAAAAAAAAAACAAAAAAAACCAATAACAAACAATGATGAAATCTTGGAGAAATAATTTGACTAAAAAGTAAGACTCCAAAGGCAGTACTTGATGAAGCTATTTCAAATAATAATGTACATCATAATGCCTTTAAGTGCAACACTGCCTGGAGATTCTATATAAATATAAAGTTTTGGAGTATCAGCATAGGGTATATCAATGTTTACTTGCAGTTCAAGAAATACAAAACCACATGTATCACATAGCACCAACCCAGAAATTCAGAATTCACGAGAATTTTAAGTTTGGTATAGTGAAAACTGTAGCATTTCCATGTATTTTGAGATATGGTTCTAGGGATAGACTTGCTAATATTTTTAGCAACAAATAAACTATGACTAGTGATTTAGTAGGAAGTAGCTACAGCTCTTCTTTTAAAATTATTAAGAGACTAGTGATATAATTCTGTACCAAGGGAACAATATATCAAAAATATATGAATACTGTAGGTCTTAGAAATACAAAATGTCTCCATAAAGACAGAAGAGAAGAAAAGCAAAAGACACAGATATTTTAGTAAATCTTAGTAGGTTTAATTTATTATTCTATACAAAATCACAGTACTCGTTCTGATTTTTGGTAGTTTTTCCATCAGTACTTTCAGTGGTGAACACACGGAAATATTTGCCCTGATATTTCCAATACTCTAACATGCAAAGAAAATTGCTTCATTTATCTGAACCCTTTCTTGAAATGTACATGGATCAAGATGGAGTGTAAAGTCTTCACAACATGATGCGAGATCAGAGTAAGAAGAGATTTATCAACTCTATAGCTTGAAAGACAGTGGCAGAAAATGCTTTTAACAAGAGACTAACATAGGGTTAAAGCCAAATTTTTCTTGAACAGATGATATTTCAGATGGCCACACTATTCCAGATGCATCAATTTCCTTGAAAATCCAATCCATATATGTGCATATGCTGTGCTGGCAGGAGGACTGACTGAAATGGCCAAAACCCAAGAGCTAATATTCTTTTGGCCAGAATAATGCAATTATTATTTTCCTAGCTATCAGTCTAAGCATACAGAGCCATCTGTTATGCAAAGCAAACATACACATCTCAATTACAGAAAATGCAGTTGCCTTGACAGAATTTGGATTACACCACTAACCAGGGCTGTAAAATTTGTTTTAAGCTAGTGTATAATAGATGCCTTTCAGGAGTTTCCTAATTAGCATTTACCTGCTTAAACTAATTATCCATCCTTCTTCTTTACTGGCTTATTAGACTTTGTTGGATACTATGCATAAACCAGATTAATATGAACATAAGACAATAATAAACATTAAAGTTCCAATTCTTTACTGTATTAGCAACATGGTGGTGCACCAGTTTCAAAATGTGAGATTCTTGCTACTAAGTCCCAAACAGATTAAGTCAGGGATTAAAGTCTATTACAAAATGAGAGACTTTAATGAGAGACAAGAATAGTGATATGAGCTAGAAACAGCTCTTGTTTCCATTTCTATCATTGGGTTTGCCAAAGCCAGCACAAAATAACAATTACTGAACTTATTACAGCCAATTGCTTGCATGTTCTTTGAGGACTTATTCTCTTGAGCCCCTATTCATATTCTCACCTGATACTATTTAAAATTAGTCTTTTTTTGGTCACTAAATATTAAAATTTCCCATTTAATTGTTGGTGGAGTACAGCAAAACTGACAGTAGATAGCCTATGCAAATAGTTGCTTCCTCATAGCTGTGTGGGTCCCAATTTAAAGTAGCTGAAATAAGTATTATTTCAGTTTTTCTTTTTCCTCCTCAGGGTGACTGCAGTAGAAGTAGATGGTCACTCTCTGAAAATCATCATGCAAAATATTTCTGCTTCATTTCTAAGTGAAAGCAGAAAGAAGCTGTCCTGCCCAAACATTTCTGAATGCTGCAGGATTAGGAATAAGCATTAACAACTAACTTTTGCCCCACTTCTGCCCTGCCTTTTAATCTTTGAAAAACAGTTGTCAGCAATTAAATGAAAAAAAAAATCTCAAACCAAAATCCCCCAAATTACTATATTTTATAAATTCATCTTTTCATATTAGTGAGCATTGGTGAAAGCATCAAAATGTGTCCTTGTTGGAACCCTCCCTGCAAGACATTTTAATGGCCTCTTTCAGCATTTCTTGACTCCAAATGACTCCCTGTCATCGTGTCAGCTCCCTGGATAATGCAGGGTACTCCATAAACATCCAGTAATAGGACACAAGGGAAGTACTATTAGAGTGTCCCTTTCCTATCAGGTATAGAGGTTTAAAGTTCAAAACAACTGAGAAAAGAAACTTCATTTGTTCTCAATAAATTAATAATGATCCTTTGTGGCAAAAAGTTTTCTTACACATCTCAACATCCAATACTATAGACACGTTTTTCAGCTGCGTCTCAGCATGAACAGGATGCAACTTTAAACAGCTAATTCAATAATCCATGGAAAACACAGAAACCAAATTATTATTTCCTTAATAACAATAAATAGAAGAGTGCATCATACACAGTTATGTTCTAGAAGTGAAAGCATGTACTTACTTGGGACAGGCCTAAATAGATGGAGACAGTTTCTGAAATGTACAAAAATTTTCCTTCTTGATTTAGTGCAAATACAAATCCATCCAGGGACTACAGAATAAGAGGAAAAAAATAAGTGAATAGATTAATAAAGAATTCCAAACTACATATAGAAATAGATTCAAACAAAGGCATCACAGAATAAACTGAGGAAAATATTCTGACTTTTGTGAGAGTGGTTTTAATTTGAACCCTTAAGACAATTCCTTTGTATTCTGTCTACATATTAATAAACATCATATATTACTAAGTCCAAGTTGATGAGTATATTACTAAGTTATTTTACTGCCATGATTATATCTGCCATATACTATATAAAATTTATCTCATTTGCTTGATAGAAGAAATATAAAAAAAATATTTTTTTTCATGGAGAAACAAATAAGGAAAACAAATAACCTTCCAATTGAGCACTGTATATAAAAAAAAATCACCCCCCACTGCTCAGAATCAAAGCAGAGAATTTCCATTTCCAAAAATTCAAAAGGAGAAAATAAAAACCCTGCCATCACTCAAATCACTGTGGACCTCAATAATTTGTAAATTAATTGAGGATTACACACACATGCACACACATGCACGCACACCATTTTCCTTTTGTGAGACAACAAAGCCAATCAGCAGATTACTGTCAGATGTGTTTACAGCTTAGGTCTATGCTATGAATTTCATCCTTTTGGTGTAAAAGTCTAGATCAGATTTTTCTTTGACAGGTTCAAGTCTTTGGATGTGGTTTCCATTGCAACTGCAAAAATCAAAATACAATTACAGCGATTAATGCATACCTTTTGAAACACGAGTGCACTTAATAAACAGAGGACTATATTCTAAACTGACACAGAGTAAATCACTCCAGAAGGGAGTATACCTCTAGGAATAAGAGTAAATCTTCACTAGGAAGAAACTACCTTCACACACCATCCATGTCTTTACCTTTCTGCGTTTTATGAGGATGATATTTGGCAAACAATCATAGACTATTGCAAAAGTAAAATCACAAAATTCTAGAAATTCAAAATGCTAAAACAGCTCAGAAAGTATGAAACAGCTGAAATGTTAGGAGGAACAAGGAAAAATCCCCAAAATTCCATCCCAAATATCCCCTTGTGATAAAAGAACATGTAAAGGAAATATTAACTGTAGCATTTGAAAGATTAGCCTAATTTTGGAAGGAAAAAGTACATAAATTTGATGGAGATGCATGATGACAAAATCATGTAATCACTCATTTGCAAATACACCACAGTGATTTCTGAGGGATTTTAATATTTTTATTCTTCTGCTTCTTGATTAATTTCTAACAGGCTGCTAGTCAAAATCTGTCTTTGGCAAAAGTTCACCCCCCTCTGATGTAGTAGGTGGTAGAATTAGTGCAAAATCTGAGTTTTCGAAAAAATAATAGACCGCATATTGGAAAACAAACCCTCACTAAAGACACTGCATTAAAAAAGACTCTAATTTATATTTATGAATTAATAAAAATGTAAATCTGCATGGATCTCCTTCATGTAAAAACATTTATATTATGCAAGTAATTTATAGCCTCTTATAAATCATCATCATATCTTTCTCAAATTATTAACATCACTTCCTTGAATTTTTAACATCAATAACAGGTGGCAAATTTGGAACAGTGAAGTTCAAACTTAGATCAATACCAGGACAATCAAAACCTTTGCACATTGGATCTCTCTCACTATGTACAATCTCTTATTCAGAAAAGTAAATCTTTAAAGGTCTTAGTTAAAGTGTTCCTGATTCTCTGTCCCATGTTCCTTTGAGGTTTAACGCTCTGTTGAGCTGAGAACCATGACATTGTCTCCCTGGCCACCTATACAGAACTCCATTCTCCACCAACAACAAGAAATTGTCACACTGACTCAGTCTAAAGGCCTGCCTGCAGCAGTCAGTTTCCCTGGGTCTGACAGTAAGTACAGAGATGCTTCAGGACAGTAGAACAGCCATAGGCAATGACAAGCCTACCAGAGGTTTCTTGCTAACCCGTTCTTAGTAGTTGGCATGATTGTGATATCTTCTTTTCTTGAGGAAAGATGTTTCATAGGTTATTTGTGTATCATATAAAAACAACTTTCCTCCTCTCAGGTTTTTATATAGCTTTTTGTGTGCCCCCTTTGCTCTGTTACTTGAGAGAATGACATACAGTTTAAGCACATTTGTGATCTGGTCTGCTTAGCACACTGCATTAGTGTGTAATTATCTGGCATATCTAGACAAAGTTTTGTAAGAACCAGGAAAAATGATTCTCTGAGTCACTGATGTCTTTTCTGCTTCTTTTATACACATCATCTTATTTAAGAATTCAGGCTTAATGAAACAATTTTGAAGAAAGCTTTGAGTATTGATTAGGCTGAAATGTTTCACTCAGTGTAGTTTTCAAATTGGCTGAAACCAGTTTTGCTGGAGAAAATATAAACAAACAAGCTATCTCTAGTTGACATAGCTGTTCAAAGAAATTTCAGCCTCCATGGCTAAAGTTTGAAAGTCACCAGCAGCTGGAAGGGTGTTGAAATGAGAAGTGTTAGTCATCTTAAGCATTTGCTACTTTTCCTTGCCATTAACTCTGATTCTCTCCTTTCCTTTAAATAGCTTTACTTTATTAGCTTTATTTGTTTAGTCTTTTTTTTCTCTTTCTTTCTGGAGTAATATTCCTTACTTTTGCCCCCAAGTTTTACAAGGGAGGTAACTGAGGAGGCACCACTGAAGGACTGGCAGGGCCAATGCAGCATACCAACACTTTTGGATGTGATTAGTCACTTCCTGTGCCACAAAATTTGTTCATTAAGCCAGCTGAGACTAATGGGTCATGGTCATTCTTTCTCCATTTCTTTTTCCATCTCTCTGAAGCTATGCTTATATGCAACTACTGACCAAATTCAGCATTTTGTTCAATAGAACAAAATGAGGAAGTTTATTTAATTGTATTTTGAAAGAGCCACTGACTAACAGCTAATGGACACCTACCATGCCCAAAATACAAAGACCTTAGAACAAAAGCCCCAAGTACTAAGCTCAGAATCCAATTCCTAAGAGAAATGACAATAAAAATGGGAGGAGAAATAGCCATCTTCCAGTGCAAGGCAGTTCCTCCCACCAGTGTGAAAGGGTTGAGACGGACCACTTTTGTGACAATGTTGTTGTTCCTTTTACAGGTCAAACAGTAGTTCTGAAGGACTGCCTCATTCGTTATTCATAGGTATTATTTATGAATATTTATTATTTAAGTAATGCGTGTTGAAATTTTTCAATTTTTCATAAAGCGTACGTCCTTTGTGCGTGCCAAGAGAGCAGCAGATTTCAGAGAAGGTGCAAGGCAACATAACACAGGTTATGTTATATACTGGAGAAGAGTATGTGATGCCACTGTATACTACATATTCACAAACAATTTTGTTTTAATGAGAAATATCTGAAAGTATTATTCATATTACTTATATATAACTAAGGACAAAATAAATGAGAGAAGAGTAGTGGATTGAGTCAGCTTTCAAATATCACTTTTGAAAGGAGCACCACAGTGCTTTCCAGCCAGAATTTCTGAAGAGTTTCAATGTAGTTTACAGGCAAAAGGATTTCTGTTCTGGACATTCCAGAATTAACTATAATATAAAAATAGGGTCTGAAAAGGTAACTGCGTTTCCTTAATGTCCTATTTTCATAGAAGGAGAGACCATGAATGCAAGGAAACAATTCTTGACTTAATTTCTCTTTTTTATTTTTTAAAGTAAATGAAGTTGACTGTCATAAACCTACTCCTATCTCATCTAGTGTGGCAGCTGAGAAAGGGTCAGGGTGACCCCAAATGCTGATTTTGAGCACAATCCAATTTAAGGTAGACTGGCAAGTTCTTGTTTAAAACTATACTTACTGGCTTTATGCAAAATGTGATTAAAGCTGAAGCTCTCTATTACTTTTGATTTCAGAAAACCATTATGTATTATGCTGTTTCAATCACCACAGGCTACTTTTTAATTTATTTTTTTTTAACTGCCCCCACTGTTTTCAACAGGCGCCAATTAAGATTCTGGGGTCAAAGGGTTAATTACATCTTCTTACCCACTATGTCGAATTTTCTGATTATTAACCAAGGTTGGATTAAGATGAAAAAGAACCGACACAAATGTTAATGCTTGCCCCTCCTCAAGAAGATTTATCATAATACCATGCTGAAATCTATATGCTCTCTTCAAAGCTGTTAAAGAATGAAATCTTGAAGGGAACACTAAAATAAATGCTTTAAAGACATGCAAGTATATGATTTATTGAAACAGTTTTCTTCTTCCTGAAAACTCTTCTAAATTAGCCAGGCAGGACTGATACAAGTTTCTCTTTGTCACATATGAGCAAGTCAATGTGGTAGACACGAAGGAAGTGAGACTCAGATTTAAAAGTCACTAGCTACAGCACCCCAGAACAATAATGCAAATTATTATAATTTATATCCTCTGACATCAGAATAATACAAAAATGTAAAGCACAGGTTTTTAACCCAAAATACTCACTGCCTTTTACAGCATTTGAAGCATAGTGAGGTTATTTCCTTTCAGGATATGAAACCTAGTGTACCACTTTGACCGAATACACACTTATGTATAATGCATCATAGTAAATGGATTTATATTTGTCAGAGGAATTTTGTCCCAGCCATTTTTGCATATTCCCACTACAGGCAAATTTAATTCACTGGATTCTTACTACGGTGTCCTTCTGGAGAATATCCTCATATTTCACACTATCCATGAAGTCCCTAATTCTTTCTAGTGTATTCCAATGCTTAAAAAACCCCTGTTACCCTGACCTAAACTCCAGTTAGAGTGAAGAATTACCAGTAGGCTAGGTTATTTTAATGACAGATTATTTTAAACTAAGCCTTCACCATCTGTTCCACCCCCTAATTATGAATGCAAAAAGGACATATTTCACAATTACATCAGTAAAAAGTAAGATATACATGATTTAAATGCATGCATGTGTTCTTTGTCCAATGCAGCATGCATCTGTGATTCTTTTCTCATTCAGGCTCTGATCAGGAGTTAGGGGCTGGAGAAGGGAATGCTCCCCCTGATAAAACAGACTATTGATATACTAAACTTTTTCCTGGAAACCAGATCATCTTAATTAGAATTTTTCACTCTTATAACATAGTGATATTATAACTGGAGCTAAGCATTTATTCAAGGACAAAGCCTATCACCAATTAGACATATAAAATTCAATAATAGGAAAAATATTTCACTCTTTTTTTAAAAGAGAGGAAGCATTGGATGCAACTGACATTTATGAAAGAACATAGTCCCTCTCTTATAATATACATCCAATTCCATTATTTATTTATCGATTGAGTCACAACATGGCTTAAAAATATGATTTACTAAAGAAAGGAACAAAACCGCACATTTCATTTCAACATGGCAACCATTTTTGGATGGAGGGTTAAAATGAAATAAAAGGCATAAATGATGGCTAACAGAAATCTGGCCTCAGTATCCATCTTCTGTGCTCTCATTATTAAGATATCAGAGGAATATCCTCCAGGAACCTCAACAAACATGCAAAAGCATAACTATTTAGGTGGAAAATCTGACCTTGGGCTTTCACAGTTAAGTACTATAAGACAATTGGAGTATTGTGCTGGGAAATAGGATTTTACATGGGATATATTTGATACACATGAATAAAAATGAGCAACTGAAGTTTGATCATCTAATGACTTACACAAATCTCTAAAAGATTTATTCGTCCTCTTCCATCTTTTTAATTCCTTGCAAACAAACAAACAAACCAAACCAACCCCAAATAAAAAAAATGAAACAAAAACCCCATCTCCAAACAAAAGCCCAAAAAAAAAAAAAACGGCATAGGAATTATTTCAGCCTTCCTTGGGCTACAAGCTTTTTGCCACTGAGCAAAAATCCCAACAGAAAACACAAAGAAATCCCAGTTTTTAACTCTCATACTGCTGCCATTTTTTCAATCAGAGTCCACCATAACAGTTATATGGCTACATGACCATAGACTCCTTGTGAATTAATGACACATACTTGGCAACAAGGCAGCATGCATTTGGCACCAAAACAACTACAGTAAAAAGATGAGGTAAGAGGACAAACTCAAAGGATGTGGTTAGCACGGACTTTGATGCCAGCTTCCTAATTTGTCATTTTCGTGCTCTTTGCTCGTGTGGTCAGGATGCAATTTATGACAACAAGGGAGTGCCAAAAAATAAATTTGTCAATAATAAGGAGGTCTGCTTTATAGCTCAAAGCCAAGAAATGAAGGAGGAGGAGTAAACTTTACTGATTCCCTTGATACATCTTTCACAGACTTACAGAATAATTATGTTTATACATCTAAACCAGCAAAAACTTGCAGTGGCAGTTTTACTACTTGATTAGAAAAAAGCATATGTTATTCCAGAACAGAATGATTGCAAAAGTAGAAAGTGTAGAAGAGAAAAGTTTAGAGGCAAGAAAAATATTGAAAGGTGGCAGTCAAGTTCTTAAGATGTATTCCCTGGACTGTTCACTAACAATATATTGACAAGTATCAGAGGTAAGTTTGAGAATCACAGCAAGATTACAAATCTCTAAGTGATGGATGTTCAAGAAAAAAAATCTGACATTAAGAGTTTGACAATTTTTTGAGCACAAAAGCAATACATGACTTTTAGGAATCTCTGCCCCATAGCCAGAAATATTATTTTTTTCTAAAAGGCCATTCTATATTGCTGCATAATCTCAAACCACCCTGGGAAGTCATGTATAAAAGCACTGAACTTTTATCTTTATGATTTCTGGTGAGTTCCTAACCTTTCATTATTTAAGATTCCTAGAGCTCCTAGTGCTGGTTCCAGACTCTTTGGATAGGAGATTGTGATGCCAATAACTGCATGCCATGTAATGCAATCAGATTTATTTATTTAGGATGAGACACAGAGATCTCATACAGAGATTACATTATGTATCTCTTCCCCTGAGAAAGTGATCACTTCGAGTCAGGATTAAGTTTACATCTGTGGACTGCCTTTGTTTTGAATCCATAGTGTTTGAATGTAAGTGGTTCCTGCCCTTTAGGTGGTACAAATATTACAATCAGCTATGCATTTCTGCACTGAGAGGTGCTGCCCTGAATAAAGGACTTGGCAAAGTATGTACCTGCAAAACATTTACTAAATAAGTGCCAAAAGTGAAAGAGCAAGGTGATGCAACAGCAGGAGCTAAGATATACAGAGCTGGCAGAATGAGGGCTTGAGTGGCCAGACCTGCTCCTCAGACCACACAGCAAGAGATTGTGGGAACCTGATCTGACTGAAACTTCGGGCAAGTAGAAGCAAAACTGATTGTGGGAACAATAAGCATTTTTGTGAATGTTATTGTTTCCCAAGCTGCAACTTTGAAGCCCTTTTATGTTACGTATGAATATTTCAGTTTATGTAAGCTCAATTCAAATTGATCTTATATTTGTTGTGTATTTGCATGTTTGGTTAGCTTTTCTGTCAATCTACACAACCTGACACTATGTGAAAGCAAACAGATAAAGGTAGATAAATATCAGCTGTCCAAAAACCTAGGTGAAAAAACTAAAAGGAAGAATTTTTTTATAGATAGTTAATCTCACTCTTAAAATATCATCTGTACACTCAAGAGGTACTCAGAAGCTGTGGTGATTGATCCTGACAATTGGCTTGCTAGAATTCGACCTCTATCCCAGATCTGAATATGCGTTCTCACTTGCCTCACACAATTTCATACATATGAAGCAGAGAGGCTGTGTTCGAGGAAGAACAGGATGAGGGGCTTGTGTTTAGCATATTTAATCTATTAGATGGCAATACATACAACCAAAATAGATTTGAATGAGAAACTGAGTTGAGTTCTTTGACTAGCATATCGTACTGATTTATACTCTTCTTGAAAGAAGAACATCTTGAGAATACTTTCCAGACAATGGAATACAGATATAATAAGAACACAGAACATTAAGAATAAATCCATAGTCTACCCAATACAGTGCTGTTTCTAACTGTAACACTTTAAGTTACATGGAAAAGAAAATTAAAAACTCATGTTCTTATCTTCAGCCTCTTATTCCATGTTATAACGCAAAGAAGACAGAATCTGGTCCTAATCTGCTGAGAGTTCCTCCAGCTGTCATTAATCCTTGAACTAATGCAGGAGATCCTTTTGCTATACCCATTCTTCCTCCACCTATGGGAGTGTGGAGCAGTTCCACACATGTTCCCTCTGAAGTCTTCTAGAATCCATAGCTGGACTAAATTAAAACAGCCATTCACTTTTCCACTAAAAACCTGTAAACAGAAGCCTCCAGAATCCCTAATCTTGCGACTTGAATCCTTGAATCTGGACTGACACAAATCAGAACATGCTAGTTACTAGAAGCTGGGTTTATTGAGACATGGGAAAAAAGGGAGAGGAAAAAAGCCCACAAAACTATAACCCCTTAAGGTTTGTATTTTGAAGTTGTTCTTGCAACTCTGAAGATTGTTTCCTCTACTCTGCATGTCTTTGTCTGTCTACCCCACTAACAGCATTCAAATCCATGGTTATTTTTTTTCTAGATTTAACAGAGGTCTTGGAGAAATTCCTACAGGTTTAGAGGAAATGGATTTAAAATGGAGATGATACCTCTGAGAGCCTTTGCAGCAGTAAAAGCTGGACTATGAGTTTCTATTAGACATCATGGAACAGAGACCTTTCAAATATCCTGATCACTGAAAAATACTCAGTTTACACTGTCTTAAGGCACAAAAGTCAGTAGGAGACAGAATACAAATTTACACAAAACAATGCTGTGCTATTTTGGTTCTCACAGAAGCTTTGTTTTCCATTCACTTATCTGTGCAGGGAACACAGGAATACTGCAACTACATGGGACAAACAAATTTCTGAAACAAATTGGATACTTCAATAATTATAAAAATATTTCAAAATCTTCCACTGAAATAATTATCCACAATATCTACATTCTTCACAGTAAAATTGATATCTTTATGTTGGGTTGCAATACTTCGTGCAAGGGTTTTGAGCTTGCAGTGCTTCAGTCCAGAAGTATATTTCACACAAAAGTGGGAAATGCACATTTATGTGAAAATCAATTATCCTGAGGGAACTGGAGGTCTGGTCCTGAATGAATGTGAGGAAATCAACTCAGTTTGCCACTACAAAACACTATTGCTATGTTGACCTTCCACTTCTGTTTCACAGCTGGAATATGAGACCAGGTGAGAAGACGGTATGTAGGTTTGCCATCAGCAGGTCTCTAATCTCACCCTAGGCTATGAAGAAATACTGTGTTTCTCTCTCCCTCCCTCCCTCTTTGCTTTTTTTTTTTTTTTTTTTTTTTCCCTAAGTTCACCTCTAATGCCTGTGTTGGTAAAGATAAGTATGGATTTTGCTGTTTACCAGCTCATTGCATAAATTCAAGCATATCAACAGCACAGAGCAGCTCTTCAAATGAAAAAGGTTTATATTCTTTTTAAAATACAAGCTAATATATTACAGTGGCACCTCTGACTGCTGTGATAATTAAGGGTCTGTTTGTATTTCCATAATAAAATCCTATTCTCTAGTGTGGGGACTGGTAAGTGAGTTATGATTTGTCCAGAAGCCAGAAACACAAGGTTTCAACTAATAATATTTTTTTTCCTTTTAGAGACAGAAAATGTTCATCTGCATTTTTGTATAGGGTTTTAGTGTGCAGCCAAATTATTATTCTATTCCCTTAAAGAGTGCCCTGGATCAGCTGCAGCATAAAGTATCAGTAACCTGCTCATCAAAAGGTGCTCAAGACTTCCTTGGAAGTGCAGAGTACAGTTGCTGTTGTTGTGCCAATAATCCACAACACTGCATTATCTAAAGAGCCCTGAATAAGTCTTGACATCACTAATTCTCATGTTATTTATTGCACATGTCAACAATCTATATATTGTATCTCGTGTCCCAAGTAGGTACTGACATGATTGTTCTCCACTGTTACTATCTGATTCACTCCAATTCGTAAGACCTGAAGCTTAATCTTTCCCTAATATGACTGTGGTAAAAGTGCCTTCATAAATGAAAGTGATGAAAGAAAACTCCTCCTCTTGCCAAATCAAATGTTAGCACCATTTTCCCATTATTCAGAATCACTCAGAGGAAACAAAGGAAACACTTCTAATTTCTTATTATGATGCTTTATACATACAGTGTTTAAAGTGTGAGTGTAGCATCCCAGCTTTTTTGCTTTCACTGTGATGTTTTCCTTCTTTCTGCTGTCATATATTTCAAGATAAGCATTGCTGGAATTAAGTTCTCCCTCAGAAGTTTCCTGCACCATTTACCAATTCTGCAATGAAGTTACTATGACACCCACTGATATCACAAACTAGTATTAAAATTACTAAAGAAAAATCATATAATACAACAAAGTTCCATATATTTGCAGTTGTCTCCCGTCTTCAGAACTGTCTGCTTTTAGACCCTAAGTAATAACATCCATGTTTTCCTGATTTTCTCCACCTTTTCTCCATCTTTTCCCCTTTCTTTAAATCACTGAAAATCTTCATTGAGCCAAAATTAAATAGAATCATAGAGTGCTTTGGGCTGGAAGGGACCTTTAAAGGCCATCTATCTCCAACCTCCCTGAAATGAACAGGGACATCAGTTAGATCAGGTTGCTCAGATCCCCGTCCAACCTGACTTTGAATGTTTCCAGGGATGGGGCATCCATAACCTCTCTGGGCAACCTGTGCCAGTGTTTCATTAGCATCACCATAAAAAATTTCTTCCTTATATCTACTCTGAATCTACCTTCTTTTAGTTTAAAACTATTACCCCTTGTCCTATCAAACTGTGCTGCCAGTGTTTTTTATGCTGCCATGTGAATGTCTTTGCAGTTCAGATTTTGTTCCACTACCATGCCCAAATGAACATGCTGCCTGACACACCACACAGAAAGTAGTATAGAAAGACTTCTGCATGTAAATTTGCCATTTTAATTGGCAGCAACCCCTCCAACTCAAAATAAATAAATTTAAGTGGTCATGCTTTAATGAGTTCCGACATATATCTGAATTTCTTCAATCTGTTTTCAGTCACTATAGTGAAAAAGAAATGGTATTTTATCAGTCATTCCCTGACTCTGGTTTCAAACCAGATGGGAAAGAGCAGAAGCACACACACACACACAAGATAACTGCAACAGAAATATAACCAAATGTTTTCCACTTCTGAGAAGATTGTTTGAGTTCTGACTAGAGTTTAAAATCTAAACAGTTTTTTCAGCCTAGTTACAAACCTTAGCAGGATTACAATTCAGCTTGAGGAGATTTCCTGTTGTACTTAAGTCTCGGTTTATTTCTAAATTAAAATTTTAATGGAAAATAAAATAAACACACTAGGGTGCTTAGACATTCAGAACACTTTTTTGACCCTTAAAAGATGGACATTAATGGTATATGAAACTTTAAATCATCCTTGTTTCAAACTGCAATATATCTTCAATATGTTTATACCTAAACCTTATTGGAATCAAGCTCTCCCTCACAGGCTTCCTGTGCCATTTCCCAATCCTTCAGTGTTGCTATGCCACCCACTGATATCACAAACTAATAGGAAAATTAATAAAAAAATCATATAGTACAACAAATGTAGAACTAGAATTTCTAATAGGGAATGAACAAGGAAAGGAAAAAAAATCTGACAAAATCAGTTTTGGAAAGCAAACAGAAAGTATGTACGTACAACAGCTATTTGAAATTAGTGTCCCAAACTGACATATAAAATTCTACCTACAGCCAACTCCTAAAAAAATCTCTTACTCAAGCCAAAATTATCTCCTTCTGAGGAATCTCACTCTGTTGACACCAAAATCTAATTCATTGCAGAATTAGTGTTTCCTAAACCATTCTTTAATAGTAATCTGAAACCAAACCAAACCTAAAGTTTTGATGAATTTGCAATATATTGCCTTTATTCCAAATAAAAGAGGCTTCAGTTACCTTTTAAATTTATTCAATGAGATGTGCAGATAACTATAAGTCTACAGACCTTGAAGATAAAATGGATTAGACAAAAAAACCTTGTGTATAGCTTAAAATATGTGGGTGGCAAATCCATTGCATACAGGTTGGAAAGCATTTCTGTTAATCTGTAAAGGTAAATGGAAAGATTTTTGTTATTCCTAAGAAAGATAGAAATTTAAGTTGTATAAACATTGTAAAATTTGATTTGCAAAGCCACAGAAAAGAATTTAAACACACAGAATAAAAAGAAATCCCAGAACTTAGGGTGAAACTTTATCACACAAAGGGAATTTCCAGACTAACTACTGATACAAAGTACAGGCATACCAGAATTGGAGCAAAGCTGTACAAAGCTATCAATATTTCATGTCTCATATATGAACTTGTACTACTGTGTCTGACCTACAATAGTTACAGTCTACAAAGAATAAATGATTAATTTCAAAAATCACGATTATCCAACTCCTTAAAAGCTCTTTCTTATCACTCACTGAAATGTTATGCTTCTATACAAATGATATCATAAACTGCTGTTGCAAATAATACAGCTTCAAATCACATTTATTATTTGTAAATGCTTGTTGAACACAGCAGGTGGCAAAATGATTTAGCATCATGAACAAATACATATGGTTGCTTGAGCCCCAGTTTTAGAGTAGATAAACCTATTTTCTGGTCCTACATTCAATGGACTAGAAACAAGCAATATGCAGCTAAACCATTGTACATATTCTGGCAACTCACTACTTCAAATGAACTTTCTCATATGAACTACTATGCTTAAAACAACTTAAAAACAAATCACAGGTCTCACATATTCAGTGACTGGCTCATCTGCAATATTTCCTCTTACAGTTTTCAGAGAGGATTATGCATTATGGAAAAGAAAATGCAAAGGTAAAAGTAAGTGTCATGTAGTCTAAAATCAATAGACAGAGAGAGGACATTAACCAAGAGGCTAATAAAAAGATGCTGCCCTAGACAGTACCATAAAGAGCCCTGATATATTTTCTCTTCAGAAATACTATTCCTTATGCCAATTTTCCCTTAGCACTGCAGTAGTTTCTCTGTGTATATACACGTCATCTTTTTTTTTTTGTCTTGTTCCAATTTTATGTTTGCATTTTATTTTCTCATTTCCTTCCTGCTACTCCCCTGTTTCTCTTTACTGGCTTGATGTTTACACAGACCTTTACTAGAATTGCAGGGTTTGGAGAGATCCCATTTTTTTTCTTTGTTGTAATGCCCACAGTTTTTTTTCCCAGTGAAAAGATAAGTTTACCCAGAAAATAAAAAGCTAATACAACCTTTTGCTCATCAACAAAGTATGTCTTGCTATAGCCAGGAATAAGTTAATAAAACAAGGAAAAAGCTTAGTGGCTTAAAGGAAAAAAAAAAAAAAACACACCTCCTTGGGGTTATGAACGAACAATGTTGTTTTTTCTTCCCAGCGTGCAAGGATTTAATTAAGTGATAACAGTCACCTTGGGGTGGCTGCACAAGGCAATAATATCTAGGTGAAGAAAAATGCTGAAGAGAGTTGACTACAGTCAATTTATCTTCAGAGAAGGCAATAAATGAACAAAGCATAGGTATTTGGCTGATTGTTTTGGAATGTTTCCATTACTGATAAACATCAAAATAAAAGGACAAAGATTTGGTATTTTCAGTATCTGAAATGCATTAAATACAGAAAGAAATGAAGGAATAAATCACTGTGAGGTCATATCCTAGAGTTCTAATTGCAAATGGTTTGGTAATTATTCAAGCTAAACATAGACCAAGGGAATTTTAATGTTGACACAAAGGATAGAAATACAGCTGAGATGTGTATTTATAGCAAACACAAAACACTGTATGAATTTGGCTCTGGAGAAAAAATGGTAAGTTTAGATGGAACGAAGTGATATATATTACACAAATATATGCAACTTTGCAGCTAGCAACCCAAATTCAAGGATTTAAAAATATGTTTGTGGGAGCTCTTCAGGAAACAAACAGCAAGCTCAATTATCTGTAAGCCTATGTTCTGTCACCCCCATATGCAGAGAAAGAGATGTGTGAGAAAGAGCAACATGAAACAGAGAAGAAAGACTGCCAGAGAGAAACATCCTCCTTTACCACAAAGCTGCTAACATTTTGTTTTACATTACTTGCAACATAGGGTTTGAAAGGAACACATGGGCTGTCCTTAGGGAACGTGATGTGTTCAAAGGGGTCTGAAAGCTACGTAACCAGTATTTCCAGTAACAGTACTGAGTCTTCCAAAACTCAGCACAACTCTTAGTAGAGCTACATTAGTTCTTAGCCAGCAGCATATTTGGCCAAACAGGCACAAATCATACTAATACGTAGCTGGGAGAAACAGAACAAATATGCCAATAATTTTGGGAATTCATCACATTCCTTTGTCCCTCTCAAATTGGAAAATCTCATATTCTCTTTAGTTTTGATCCTTTTCCTGTCTTCAGCAATTAGGGAATTGATAGCTATTTCCTTGAGTTTACAGCCGGTTTAAATACTCCTCACCCACACATGGAGAGGATGAAACTTACAGACAATTGTTTTTTAACTATGTGGGCAGATACTGTTTCAAAGAGAAGAAAAGTCAATAATGAATGGCTCACACAGCATCCTGAGGAAAACACCATGAAATATGCGTGTGTTTGTGAGACAATGTGAGAGCAGGACAGAGTCTGAAGGAAAAATATCAGTTTCTGAAAAACATAAAACATTTTCAACTTGAACATAAACCTTAGAACAAATTTCACTAAGTTGTCTCATTATGACTTCTAGTGTTTGTTCAGCTAAAGTATTTAAATAAACACTGCTTATCAGGGCCTGTGTTTTTAAGGCCCTGTAAGTAAGATCTACATTAATAACTGGTCCCGCAGCAGTTACTTTCCTTCTAAAAGCAATATATTCTTTAAAAACACTTTATTAACTATTTACATGCATTCATTTCTGAAGGTTTATCATCTGCCCAAAACTATTGTTTGGTCTTGGTAAGGTGACAAACATTTATCCCAGTTAAAATTTCAAATTTATAGGTTATTGCCATTAGACACTGGGGAAAAACTTGCATAATACAGTGGCCAAATTCCCCTTTCCAGTTACGATGGAAGTTCTGCACAGTCCCCGCGATGGGTCAAACAGGTTTTTGAACTCCAGGTTTTTGAACTAGAAATATGGACTAAAATCTGACTTCCCAGAATTAAAAATGTTCCACAAATGCCTCCAGTTAAGATGTGACATTAGCTACATGATCAGATCACAGGTCTTAGAATTAAAATACAATATCCATCTTATGCACGAGATTACACACTCTATACGTTTAGCTATTTTCTCTTTTTTTTCCCTCTTTTTTTCTCTTTTGATTGTTTTTTTTGTTTTTGTTTTCCAGATCACATCTCTGGGTCCTCCTTCCTGCCTTCAGGATACAACACACTTCTCATGAATCCAGAGGGTTAAAACCCTGCAGTCGGTTCCAGAATGTGTTGGAAGGACATGAATTTGGTGGATTTGAGGGATGGAAAGGAGGAAGATTTGAAGGTCTAACAAAAATACTAGAAAAACCCAATGATAGGATGAAAATATCACAATAGCAGGAACAAGCTAAAGCTCACCTCTAGCTGTAGAAAACATAACGGAAAATGAGAAAATATAATGACTGTAAAGGACAGAATGAAGAACAAAGGGGAACAGAACAACAAGCACTGGAAAGAGAACAGAAGGATAAAAAATGTGCAAGAGAAAGTGAGTTTAAGAGAAGATTGAAGAAAAAGAGGGAGACAAGTACTAAGCTGCACTTCTAGTAAATAATTTCACAGAATAAATGCCAACCCATTGCAGACTTTTGTGTGAATATAAAACTATGGCATCCAGAAATTATTTGGTACTTCAAAAGACCCACAGATAATATCATCTCCAGAGCAGTTTACATGGCAAGTGCACAAGTCAGGACAAATAAAGATTCAGCAATGTCTGAACTGAAGCACAGGTGAAGGACAATTTCTTTTCTTCTGAAGGATCTTTCCTAAATTTTAATGTCACTTACCTATTCTTGCCAGGGATACCTTGCTTACAAAGCTTGATACTGTGTCTAAAAGTGTGTGTGGAAAATGCCAGACTTCACAAAATGGTAAATTTTCACAGATTATCTTCTTGAACCTATCTGCACAACTTTTAGTTCTTCCCCTTAGAAATTGCTTCAGATTTTCTGCAGCAATTAAAAAAAACCCTGCTAAAACTGTTTAGCTGTGTGAACCTCTTCAGCGTTGGCAGTTGAAGGCACAGCCTTGAAAAAAATGCTTGTCATGCATGCAAATCAAGACAAAAAAAACCTTACAGTACTCTGCTCTTACAGTGGTCAACACTGGACAGTTCTCAGCAAAAAAATACAAAGTCATTCAGCATGAAAATCTGCTGTCACAGAACAAACCCTTTCCCCTTACAAATATCTCAAGAAATACTACTATAGGAAGCACTTAGAAGTAATAAAAAAGAAAGGAAAAATGTTGTTGTCTTGGGTAAGACAAATGCTTTCCCATTTGTGTTAATATCAGTCAAAGAAATTTGGCACATGATATATATATATGCATATATATATCATCAATGTGGAAATTTTTTGGAGTGTCAACTTTAGCTGAAGATATTCAACTATCGACTTCTGAAGATATTCAACTAACGACTTCTCCACACCATCACTGCCCATTCTTAAGGATGCAGTATCTGAAAAGCCAGTGTCAAAATGTCAGAGATCTTGACTGTACACTGTCATTCAATTCTATATTTGACCAATCAGCCAAACACCTTATGTCTAATTTAGAACTTTCAAAATGTATACCAGTATACCTTTTTTTTCCTTCTAGAAATCTGTTTGTTGTCATAAAGAAAGAAAATTATACGCTTAAACTTGTCTATACCCACATATTTCTCTGTGTGGAATCTAGACCTGTAAAGATCTACACACCTGTCCACTAGTGCAAAAGAAACATTCCAGTGACTGTATTCATACAGTTCATTTTTTGTACCACATATCCAGCATGCAGTATTTATTTTTTATTAAAGTGAGCTTTACATTCTACCTTGGTAAGAAACTTGGTGCATATAAACTGTGGAAATTTATCACTACTAAAATCTTTTTTAATAATAAACATTATACCAGACTGTTAGATAAGTATATAAACATTGAAATAAACAGATGTAGGACTCCTTGCTTTACTCAGTTACTCCTGTGGATGTTCAGGAGGACATTACACAAAATTAGTTAACCAGGGAAAAACTGATGCAATTTGAAAAGGATTTATTATTGAGGAGCTTGATCCCCTTTTGACATTTCTGAACAATTTGTTAGAAAATGTTTTCCTGGGTGAAATGTATGATGAAGGCTACATTTCTCCTAGCTAGCTCACCTAGCTTATAATAAGAATGCAATAAATATCAATCTGCTAAAATAATGAAATAAATATGATAGGATTTTGCAGACATCCAGTCATTGCACACAAGATGTATGTGCTATTGAGTATCTGATTACAGTAGTGGTAAACTTAAGGAATATTTTTTTTCAAAGCAATCTGGCTGTATCAATTACCAGGAAACAATCTTCAACTAATGCTGAGAATGAGCTGCAAAGCAGATTTTCCTTTTCATCATCTTACTGTGTTGGTGTTTTTAACTGACATGGTAGTATCTTCCCAAACTACAAAGATTAACTAAAAAAATATTGATCAGTAGAGAAGAAAATTAATTTTGGAACATATTACTACAATGTTTAACTTTCTGGAACATATTACTGCAAAGTACAACATTAAGTAACAGTATGTGTTTTTAATAAATTATTTCTTTACAAACAACCGGATGCAATGCTACAGACTTAGTGAAGGGTGGCTGAAGAGTAGCCAAGCAGAAAAGAACCTGGGAGTGCTGGTCAACAGCCAGCTGGACATGCACCAGAAGGCTGCCCAGGTGGCCAAGAAGGCCAATGGCATCTTGGTTGGTATCAGAAACAGTGTGGCCAGCAGGACTAGGTGCCGTGGTTTGACCCTGGCTGGAGGTCAGACACCCACCAATGCTGCTCTGTCACTTCCCTCCTCAGCTGGACAGGCAAGAGAAAATATAACAAAAGGCTCATGAGTTAAGGGCAGCAAGACATCACTCACCAATTACCATCATGGGCAAAACAGACTTAGAGAAATTAAATGAATGATTACAAATCAAAATGACAACAGGATAATGAGAAGTAGGACACTTCCCCTCCATCCCTCCCCTCTTCCTGGGCTTAACTTCATTCCTGATTCTCTACCTACTTGCTCCCAGGGATGCAGGGACCTAGAGAATGGGGGTTATGGTCAGTTCATCACATTGTTTCTGCCACTGCTTTCTCCTCAGGAAGAGGAATCCTTTCCCTGCTCCAGCATGTGGTCTATCACACAGGAGATAATCCTCCACAAACTTCTTCAATAATGAGTCCTTCCCATGTGCTGCAGTTCTTCACAAACTGCTCAAGCATGGTACCCTTTTCCCACAGGTCTTTAGGTCCCTGTCAAGAACCTGCTCCAGTGTGGGCTTCCCACAAGGTCAGAACCTTCTTTCAGGCTCTTGCACGGGGCTCCTCCAGGGGCTGCAGGTGGGTCTCTGCTGCACCAGGGATCTCTGGAGAAAAGGAAGCTCTTGGGGGCCCTTTATTGCTCTCTACAAGTACTTGAAAGGAGGCTGCAGCTCTTCTCCCAGGCAACTGGCAACAGGGCAAGAGGAAATCACATCAAGCTGTTCCAGAGGAGGGTCAGGTCAGACATCAGGAAAAATTTTTTCATTGAAAGGGTAATTAAGCATTGGAAGAATGGGTTGCCCAGGGAAGTGATGGGAGTCACCATCCCTGGAAGTGTTCAATTTCCAGGGATGGTGAAATGACTGGACATGGCAGTTAGTGCCATGGTTTAGTTGACATGGTGGTGTTTTGTCAAAAGCTGGATTAAATAGATCCTGGCAGTGTTTGCCAAACCTAATTATTCTATTATTCTATTTTTTTAAATCTGCCAAATTTCACAGTTTTTCACTTATGGAGTAGAATACATTGCATTATGCAAGCAAGATTTTAGATTTGTTATTTCTTTGGTATCAGTTGCAGGCCGAATTTCTGGGAAAAGTCAGTAAATTAGTTTAATGATTCTCAAAAGATATATTGCCCATGTTAAAAAAATATGACCTTTCTTTTAAACTGTTCTTTTCAAATGTCCTCTCATTTAACCAAATTTCTGACTTCTTCAGTAAAACTCCAATTTACAAGTCTTGTAGAATTTCTAGCTAACAACAACAAAATATCTTAATGATTCAATTTAAACACGTAAAACTACTGCTAGACACTGCTGGCACATGACTAGATCTTGCATTTGCACCTCTAATTTTCTCTAGGTCAGTGGTGTGTCTGCATCAGAACTAACACCTGGCACTTGCCTCATCACATGCCTTCCAGTGATCTGGGAAGAAGAACCTGTCTTGCCTGAGTAGGACAGATGCATGAATCAGGTTCTGTGTAAGAGAAACAGAATGAGGCAAAGAACTGCAGAGGACTGGGCAGGGAATGGAGTCCCTTCACTAAAGGAAAGACACCTTAAGAATAAGTATACTAATGACTCTAGGATTAATAAATCTAGGACCCAAAAAGATGTGGGCTCCTTTCATAATCTGAGAAAAGAGCTTCAAAGAACCTGGTCCAAATTTAGAGAATTCTGAATCTTTGATATGAACCAACATGGCAAGGAAGCAGTTAAGCAAGTAGAGTAGATCTGTTAAGTACCTAGGATGTAGATAGACAATTAGGGCTGGTAAAGAGAACGGAAATGGACTTTGTGGGAAATACTGACAGGCTGAACAAGCAAGTGTGAGGCACTGGGAAGATGAGCATTGGAAATGGGAGAGAGGCTAGAGGAGATATGCTAGATTATTTAGGCACCATGAAATAGAACTGAGACATATTTTCCCACTAATAGCAGATTTCATTCCAAAAATTGGAATGGCTCCCACAAATTCCAACCACTCTTCTACTATCAGCAAAGCTAGGAAGGATATTGGCAAATTTTAGCACCATAAAATATTCTAAGCCATAAGAGACCCATAAGGATCATTTTGTCCAACTCCTGATTACACACAGGGCAATCTAGAAGTTAAACCGTGTATCTACGAGAGTTGTTGAAACACTTCAACACCAACAAGCTTGGTCATTACCACTTCCCTGGGGATCTTGTTGCAGCAATTGGCCACTCTGTCTGTGAATTTTTCCCTAATATCCAGGCTTCTCCTCCCCTCATGCTAGACCACATAGAAAATTATAATTTATTTTAGTTACCTTGTTCAAATGTCAAAAATACATGTAATTATACTAAAGCTATATCTCTTCCAATAAACTATGTTTGCTTCAGGAAGACTTCCTGACTTTTCCATTTTTATTAGTACACCATAAGAAATTACATCCAGAACAATGCAAAAAGAAAAGCACTAAGATTGTAAAGTTGAGGGCTGCAAAGTAAGAAAAGCATTCCACTGGAACTCCTGCCTCATTTATTGCATGTAATAGATAATGCTGCCTTAATGAACAGCTATTTGGTATTTTGTTTTCTCCTTAGTCTTCAGTGTGTGGCCCTAGGCCTTATTTACTGCATTCTATGCAAAAAAATTCTCTGAAGACAGAATTGCAAGCTTCCTTGTGGGTTTTTCCATGATGCTCATCACTACAGCATCTGAGTGCTTCATAAACATTAATTTATTTTTCAAAATTACCTTGTGAAGCTGTAGAATAAGGGAGAAGACGTAGCTCCTAACAGTGCCCACATCATTATTGTCACTGATCGATGTTGAATACAACAATTATCTTCACTAGATAAGGATCCTAATTTCGCAAGTATAATTGGATATCCAACAAAAGGAAATACAAACCAGAGTATATAAGACTGAAGGGCAGGCTGAAGTTCTGTAACAACAAAACTATTAGATGCTCAAAAGTCCAACAATGACAGTAAAAACGACTTAAAGGCCTTAAGGGTAACTATACACCCATGTTTTTTATTCCAGCTGCCTGATATCAAGTAAATAGGGCTGTTCCCATTAACTGAGGGCAACATCAGAAAAACTTAAGTTCTACAACATCAGTGCTGCTATATAGTGAGATTTAAATATTTTCTCTTAAGCAACTGGGTGATGCTCTAGAGAAGTTATGCACGAATCCTAGCCTGTTAGCCATCTTCATGAAAGGAGTGAGATATTCCTGACTGTGGAACTGGAAAATGTTCCAGCTATACCAACCCAGGTTCATCTGCAAGAAGAAAACGTGCGTGTATGTGTGTGTCTGTGAAAATTAGAGTCAAGAGGAAGCATGTTCCTCACAATTGGGAATAAAGAGTAAAACCCCAATTTACCTGCCAATGTGTGAGTGATGGTGGATTCCCTACATGGCAAGTCGTGTCATAGCTTGAATACCTGAAAGGATGAGGGTTGAACAGGAGGTCTCAGATGCAGCCAGTCTACACTATTAAGGGATTTATAAGCAGCAGGGACCAGTTAAAATCAGTCTCCAATTTTAGGAATCAGATGTAGATAAAAGGATGGATAGTGGGCTTAAAATGACCATGTTAACTTCAGAGAAAAAGTTGCTAAATACTATATAAAATTCTAGAAAGTGAGTAGAAACACTAGACACTCAACTCCACAAGAACTACTGCTTGTGTGATTACTTTAAGACATAGGGCAATAAATAAGAAAACAACAGCACTAGTTACTCCTGTGGATGTCCTGTGAATGAGAGCTAGTGAATTGAAGCTTTGTGTAGTAGAGGGTGATCAAATTTTCTTTTTTTCTCATGTTATCTATTAATATTTGGGACTCAAAGTAGTCACCAGGAGCTTGCTAAGGTTTTCAGAGCTAGCCTCAGTACACTCCAGCTGTATTTTCACATTTTTTGTCCAAGTCACACCAAAAGGCAAAATACTGAACAGTGTAAATACTGATGGCAACAAACATGATATAATCTGAAATACATTTCATTTTTTACAGAAGCCTAGGTGATACATTCTTCTCGGTGGACATAGGTATATTTTTAAAGGAGCTGGACAAAATTTTGATAGTGCCTTAAATATTAGCCCTTTGCTATTTGCAACATTCACTTTTCTTCTGGTGAACTGTGAGAATAGAAATATTCAGCCACAGAGTTCAACTGTCCAACAGCTTCTTTATTTGGAGCTACACATTTATACATAGTGAATTTGAAGGAGTTAAAACCCTTGCCGGAAAGGCAATTTCTGTAGGCGACGTTAA
This sequence comes from Vidua chalybeata, assembly GCF_026979565.1. Classification (NCBI taxonomy): domain Eukaryota; kingdom Metazoa; phylum Chordata; class Aves; order Passeriformes; family Viduidae; genus Vidua; species Vidua chalybeata. The sequence goes on from NC_071535.1 coordinate 25,922,966, forward strand.
CATCGCATCTGGGGTTTATTAAGATAACCTCTAAATTTAAAGACTTAGCAGAAAAATTAACAACGGATAGATTAATTTAGATCTACCTAATCTGACATTTCCTGCAAAGTATTTACTACTGGCTAGTTGGTGGACAAGACACCAGACTAACTGGACAGCAAGTCTGACTCAAAATAGCAATATCTATACTACACACAAGAAAAAAAAAACAAAAAAAAAACCCCAAGAAACAATGAATTACAGAAGCAGCAAAGATATCAAAGATCAGAATCTACTGAAAACATGACAACAACAAAGGACTTGCACTTTAAGATGTGCAGACCTTGTTTTGGCTTGCTGCAGAGGGGTGAATTTCACCCTTAGATGGTTGGCCTTTTCACTACAAGAGTTTCCAATAGAAAAGATAAATGCTAAAGAGAAGACAGACGAAAAAAATCTACTGTTCTCTAACTTGTAACTCATTTGCTTCCCCACTTTTATATATACTCATAATACAGACGTATATGTAGAATAAAAAGAGAGAAATCAAAGTATGCTCACTCATAAAGACTTGCTGTCTTTGACAGATTAAAAAAATCTTCAAGGCACTGCTTCTGCATTCAAAGAACCAACACTGTGCAAATTACTGGGAAGGAAGAATAACTAAACTCATCTAGCAGCTCAGTTTAAAGATGTCATGCTGCTTTATCCCTATCATTAAGAGCCTTATTTTAGTGTCTTTAACTATTAAGCTTTAACTTTTTTCAGCATCCTCACACTGCCCCTTGACTCACAGACAGACTTACCTATGTTATTTTGAGGGGTTATTGCTTCTGCAACTGACTGCCTGGAGGGTTTCCAATATTCTGCAGTAAACTGTTGCTAGATTTTCCATTATCACTAATCAGAAAGATAAATGCAGTCAGAAGGACAGAACATTTCTGCGGTTAAAGCTATTTATTTTCAAAAAACTATAGGAGTGTTTGCTATTCAAATCTTCTGTAGGCCCTACAGTGCCAGCATTAATTTACTGGGATTATTACCATTGGAGCAATAATGTTTTGGCCTGGGTAAACTTAATTGGTGCTTTTCTTTTCTTTTAGGTTCCTTTAAGAGAAGAAATGACAAACATGTAAAACTGACTGGTTTTAAAACTGTCATTATATATTTTAAACAATGGAAGGGAAATGAAATGACAGGGAAAGGAGTAGAGTCTCTACTTCATTCTGAGCAGAGACATTGCAATTAAAGCTTATTCACAACTGTTCTATGCCCTGTCTCTATTATTATTTTTGTAATTCTTCATTTAACAACATTCTTTAAAAATAGATCAGATTACTCTAAATAACTTGGTCCTGCAATCTGTGGCTTACATTCTGATTCTTTCTTTTAGGTTCCCCTTTTTTTTGTACCTCTGATACCATGTGCTAATAAGTAGAAGAATGTGATAAATGAGGTCACAAGTTCTTCTGCATGAGAGAGATTTCAAAGCACTGACAAAGACAATTTAAAAATTATAGGAGACCTAATTTAATAATCAAAATCTCTTCAACATTTAGCAATTAATTGCATAGTATACATGCTGCCCGCAGCCAGTCCATGCTCTTGAAGTCCACTGTGTCACAACTAGGCTCAGAAATCCATTGTGTCCTACTGGAAACAGTAGCTCTTTCAATTTATAAAGATGAAAGAAACACACTATAATTTCTATATCTTTGGCTATGTCCTTGTTGAAAATTTTATAAATTAAGAAGAAAAATGGAATGAAAGGAAAAAGAAGATACAGTCCTTCTCTTCTCCCATTCACATTTACTTTGTTCCCATGCTTGCAGCTGGCTTTGACATCTGCAAATAGTACTTTGGGACAAGTACTTTACATCTACCACCCAGCCATTCTGGTAGAGAACAGGGCATGTCTCCTAAAAAAAATACAAGCTTCCTATAAACCTGCACTCACCCTATAAACATCCAGTAGTGGTTCCACAGTCTTGTATTCAGCTCTCCAAATGCAATCACAACAGTAGAGGTACTGGTAAAAAGCTGATTCTAGGTATTGTGGAAATAAAAAATGCCTCTTCCCACACAAGCTCTTCCAGTGCTGTTAGCAGAGACAAGCAAATAAAAGACTGAAGAAGGGTGTCATGGGAATGCTGGAAATTGTCTTTATAAGTGTCACCCCTGAAGTGGCATAAATGTCACACTTTTTGGGGGAACAGGTTGTTTTTAACCCTTAGGTCTGCTGGGTGGTACCTGAAATAATTAAACCTGACATTTCTAGGGTTAAATCGTCAAGAAGGAGAAAGAGCTTTAAAAGGAAATTCCCCAGTTTCTTAGTAATGAAAAGCTGAGGGTATACCTTCTGTGGTTGTCTGTGAGATGCTTTCACATCCGTGTGTCAAGGGTTTTTCAAATTGACAACTTGCAAATTTGAAATACAAAAATGCCCACAGCGATATTTTAGTGGCTCAGGGAAACTCTTGTACGGGAAAAAGAATTCTTAAGTGAAACGTCTCTAGAAATCACACAGGGCCTGACCACGATACTCTAATTATGCTAATTGCTTCAATGCCCTTGCTTTATTTATGCTGAGCAGCTAAGATAAATAAAGGAAAATTGCTTTGGATCTAACTGTATTCATATCAGAATGCAAACTAGCCTGTGTTTGTTATGTGATTGCTGATCTGTTTACACTAAATTCTGCAGGTAATTGCAGTTTTGATTGCACATTTATTTCTAGCTGCACAGGTCCCAGGACTAGGTCTGTCTGTTTTTATAATTAAACCGTTTTGTAATATCTAAACTCACTAAAGAGCAAAATGATGCTTTAAGAATTTACATATTTTAAGCATTAAAGATAATACTTAGGTACTCAGTGACAGAGAGGAAAAATTCTGTTTATTACAGAAAAATGGACAGCATGTTCTGGACTTGAAGAAATTTGAGACATCTGTTCCAAGGCCTGTTCACTGAGTGGGACAGATGTCCTCCGCATCCCCGTAATCTGTTATACAACACCTACTTTTTGAACTTTCAGTTGTGACTTTCATATGAGTAAAACATGTTAACAGAACAAGGCTGGGGTTTGGTGATTAACCACAGACTCTATGTAAGAGTCAGCGTCTGATGGAAGTTTTAGAAATGGAAGTCTCTCCCTGAGAAGAATTGGAAGTAAATAAAATGTTGATGTGTCTTTAGCTCAGGCTCTCACAACCAATTGTCAATATTGGTATCGTCTTTCAAGATTCTTCAAAAAGAAAACAATATTATTCCCATTTTGCAAAGTGTAAAAATTGTAGAGAGGTGTAGAAATTTGACTTGTCCATTGGCCACACAAGAAATTTGTGTCAAAGATGGGTATGAAAAGGATTGCCTAAATCCATATCTTTTGCTTCAAGCACAAAATTATTATTATTACTTATACATCACTATAAATGTTTATGGCATATTGCAGACAGATAAAGTGACAGGTACTGCAGAGTTGACACTCTCAATTATAAAACCATCCTTCTGTCCTTGGTGATGAATTTGAGGTGAAGAAGCTTTCTATTTCTTTTTCCAATGTATTTAGCACCTTTGGAAACCTTAATTTGAACTTCAGCTGTGGTTATTCCTTCCTCACCTCCCTCAACATGTAGGCACCAATTCTAATCTTTTCTTCCTTCTGTCTTTGAGAAATGCCCATTACTATAACATTACAGAGAAAAACTCCCTAATCTCAGTATTGCAAATTTAGAGCAATGTCATCCCTCTGTGGCTTCTTCATCCATCATCAATTCCAAAATCAGTAATCCAGTCTGTCTCACTTAATGGAAGACTTAATATCAGTCTATGCAGACTGGTCTGGCAAGCCTCTTAGCTAGTTTATACTGTAGCAGCATGCTGTGATAAGGTGAGCATCAATAGGCTGCTTGTACTTTGTGTGCACCAAGTATAGAGCTGAAGGCCAAAGGAGTTAAACCTCTGAAGTGCACAGCAACACATTGCATTCCTGCTACAGTAAAGCTTGGAACATTAGCAATTTACAAAATATCATAAAAGTCACTTCTACCTGAGAAAAGATACTTATTGAATGACAAAATATAGTTGCCAGCAAAACCAGCATGAAAGTAATGAGCTAAGGTTTATAAAACCTTTCCTTCAAATTCTTTCGTCCTGATTTTCTATTATGAGTCCCAAGTTCTTGTTGGGATTTCACCCACACCCAACATTTTGGGGATGGCAGCAATTTTTCAACTGCCCTTACTCTTCAGCACCTCACTCTTTGCTCTGCCACCACTGAATACCTTTGTTTGTCTGCGTTTGATTTTTCCATCCCTATAAACTGTTTAAGGGATTTGTGAAATTAACATTGCTTCATCAGGACCCATACCTTGAAAACTCTTTATTGTTTTCTCTACTGAAGTGAGAATATAAGAAGTGGGAGATTATTAATTCTCAGGATTTGTTTTAAATTTTTCCCTTGAAAGCATGGAGATATTTTTTATTGCTTGGTTGGCAAGAAGAGGATGCTGCATAAGAGATGAAACTCCCTAGTAACAGAATATGGACACACCTTTCCAAAAAGAGAACCAGAAAATGAACAGGAATCAATTATATTTGACTAACTGGAATTTTTACCATTAAAAGAAATGGGAATTTATTGTTTCCAATTTTAAGCAAAATTCTCTTTTTTCCCCCACTTGAAGCTGAGCTCCTCAAATTCTAATTTTACTATAAATATTTTTGTTACAGAAACGTCTCTTATAAAAAATTGTATTCACAAAGGATTTACTTAGTTTTCTTTCAATATCAGCATCTAAAATTTAAAAGAATCACCCATTAAAGATCTTGGAAATAGTTTAAAAATCATTTAAAAAGCTCCAAGATGCTTAAAACCTCACATTAAAAACAACAATATCTCCTGTTCAAAAGAAGTCTGTATACAGATGTTGCCATACAAAAGTTTTCACGCCAAAGATGACAGATACAGACCCATAAAGCTAGTCAACACAACTCTTCATACTCACAGCCTGTATTCATATTTTAAAGAAGAAATGACAGAATGTTTGTTTAAAAAGAGACATAGCTGAGTCTAATGTTGTCTGAAGCATCATATGTTTCAACATATCTTTAACAGATAGAGCTCTTCATGAACTTTCTCCAGGTGGGGTGAAGTGGTACTGAAATAAAGAAATGATCTCTCTCCATTTGGCATCCCCAGATTATTTCTCCATCTATTTTCCTTAACAGCAAGATACACAAAGCTGTCACAATTTAATGAGTCATTTCTCTAAGCCTTAATTATACCATCTATAGTGCTGTAACAGAGAAGGACCCAAATACTTCCATCAGTTCTTTTTTATGGTCATCTCCAACTTTTTGCAGCCTCAACACAGAATAAAGCTTCTACAGTATGCAAATTATGTTTAAGTTTGAAATTGTTTATATCCTGAAGATTTTTTCAGGTTCTCATCTATGCAAATGCAATGTTTTAATCATATTATTACAATGGCAACTTTTACTTTATGCACACACTATTGTTTAGTTCAATTTCACCTGCAAATTCTACTGCCCTCTTCTGTATAGGATAAACCTGCACTTCTGCAAAATGAATTATTGCTCTGTTCTATGTGGCATACTAATCTTAATAGTATTACACTGTGGCAGATAATATTATCTAGCTCAAATGGAGTAGCCTGGTATTTCTGGATTCCATTCCACATGCTCTGTGTGGATAATTTCTTTTCCATGTTAGACTGATATTTAACAATCACCTGATTGCATACCTTACAGGTACGTATCTTTGTAGGTTCAACCCTTTGACCCTACAAAGACAAGCTGGGAAGTGAATAAATCTCTACAGACTCAAATGGAGGGAAGAAATCTCTGCATTTCCAGTTTGTCTTTAATTTTATTACCACTACCAACACTGTAACTGCTTTAAAATTTTAACCAAGATTATCTTGTGAGAAAACTCACTGTGTTGGACCAGGTTTATCTGAAGACAGGAGTATTTTATAGCTCTCAGGCATATGGTGTGATTTTTGGGTTGTTCTGTGCAGGGGCAGGATTTGGACTTGATGATCGATCCTGATAAGTCCTTTCCAAAATCAGCATAGTCTATGATTCTATGATTTTAGATGTCCTTTTAATCTGTACACAGTGAAAAAGAATTCTTTGTACCAAACAGCCACATCCTGTTCCCCTACAGCTAGAGTAAAAGGTTGTAGGAGACTGGCCTGGTGGTAACCAAAATGCTACAAAAGAAAGAAAAATACTTCCTCATCTACATATGTTAAAAGACATTTTTACAGCCAGTCTATGCACTATACCACCCACTACCCTTCATACCAAAAAGACTGCATTTTGACTCTTCTAAGACAAATAAGGACCCAGGATCCTCATTTCCCCATGAAATCAATTTTAGCTCTCGTAGAAAGCTTAGGCAAGGAAGAGGTGAGTTAGATCATCAAAACTGTGGTTACATTCTTGATGTACTACCTTGATATTGCAACTTGTGTGCAATCCTACGCATAGTATGCACCACTGGAATAAGTCTTTTGTGCATGGATCCTGAGTTTCCTAGGGCTTGAAGAGCTGACTTAAAAGATGTATAGACTTACCTTCATTCTGAGGTGGCAGCACTGTTGTTCTTTGGATTCAGAGACAGACAAAAATGAGCACATGGAAGAAAATTTTCATGAAATATGGAACTTTACTCAGTTTGTCTGTCTTTCAGTTCAGATGCTATCAGGTGTCTCTGAAACCACTGAGGACAAGGCACATTAGCCTGGAGATTCCCTGTTGCCCTCTATTGGAGCAGGAGAATATTTTTGTTCCCCAATCTGTCAAGTTTCTGAATAAAGAGTTACTATGTCACCATTATGCCACTTGCAGAGACATAAACCTGCCTTCAATTATATTAAAAGACAGTGTTTCATTTTGCCACATTTTGATTTTCACTGTTTTAAGTCAGAGGATGGTTAATACAGAAATGCCTCATATCTTTCTGATGAGTAAGATTCTGCCAAAGTGTGTTAGATCAAGCATTTTTTAATCCTTTCAAAGTGCTTTATACAGTATGCAGAACATGACTACTTTTCCAACACATTTGGGCAGACACTAATACTAGTAAAGAAAAAAAAATTATCAGCTACTAGCCATCTTATGTTGAAAATTCTGAATACAAATAATTATTTTCATGCAATTTCCTTCCTGCATAATAATCCCAAAGTGTGTATTAAGCAAACCTTCGAGTGAAGTAATGAGAATATTCCTGAAAAGTGAGTTCTGATAGAGGATGCTGAGCCAGGTAGGAGCAGGAAGTTCCCTAGGAGTGGGAGTGCCCAGTGAGATTTCATCCTCAAACTGCAACATCATGAGAAAGCAAAAAGAGTCAAAGAAGTGTGGACAGATAGGCTATGGGTAAGATGGAGGACAAGTAAAGTTACTTTGAAAGCCTGATGTGAACCCCAAATGAAGATGATTTAACACTGCTCTTTGAACTAAGAACTTAGCCTGGGCTTTACTCTTTCCACTCCCTTTGATTTAAGAATCCTCATTATGTTAAGGTTGTTTTATTGCTGGAAGGTGTAGGATATAGTCCTTAACAAGAAACTGTAGTGAGTACCACAGGACTATCTATTTCACTGCCTTATTTGCTTTTGGTGCAATATTATAATATCCATTATAACTAACTGGCCAGAAAAATTTGCTTAATGAAAGTTAATCAAAGTTGCTAAATTACGAAGGCACTAAAATTAAGATCTTCCGTATACTGCATTTGTAGAATGGTTTTACATATATTTTGTATCCAGCGACTTGATTTTTCTTGATCTCATTGACACTACTATGTACTTTAAACCTCTGGAGAATTCAATCCAATGATCCTCCATGACAAAAAAGATATTTAATTCACCAGTGGTTGCCTTCATTATTTTACAGTTGCAGCTTGAGGAAAAGTGAGTGTATGTACTGACAGGACTGTAAGGACTACTATAATAACATTATAGTATTAGCAGCTTCTTACTTAGAAGAAATTAAAAATACTTGAAATAAATGCACACTTTTCATTTGTAAAAATGCAGACAGACTGCAAAGTAAAAGTTGCTTGAAATGAAGAATAAGGTTTTCACATAAAAAATGATTGTAAAGATATTTTCATTTTTTATTGTGTAGAAGTGATTTAGAAATAGTGCAGGTTTATCTACAGATAATTCTTGCTGGAGACCTACAGGACCTTCAAACATAGCCTGGACATAAGTGAAAGGAAATCATTTATACCTGATAGCTGTGAAAGGTCATGAGTGGAGAAATAAATTCTAGATCTTGTAGGTCTAGCCTTAGGGGAGGGAGGGAGAGGGTGTATTAGTGCTATGATCTTTTTTCAAGGGTTTTTACTTGAATGTGAGTACATATACATGTGTACAAACCACAGAAAACCTTATTAAACGGCAATAATTCGCACTTCATTTCTTCACTTATTTATCTTTCCTGTTGTCTCCTCATCTATTCTCCTTTGTTCCATAGTCTTGCATTCTTCCAATTCACTTGTGTTAGACTATTTTATTTCTAGCGTTTCAAAGGCTGCCTTACTGTCAAACTATGCTTCCTAAATGCTAAACTGAGAACTCAAAATAATTCCAAATATTAGATCTAATGGCATGCTAAGGAAACAGACGCTCCAGCCCAAGAAATGCACCTGCAAACCCTCCTGCACAGTAGGTCATAAGTAGAATGAATTTCACAGTGGGTCATAAGTAGAATGAATTTAAATGGTCTGATCCCCACCTCATTTGTGAGCAGGAGAATGGGACCTATTATGCTCATATGACATTGTAATTGAGCTAGTGGGGAGAGTCTTGGACAAATTGAACTAGTTACCACTTTGCATCAACGAGTACCCATCGTGCCACATTTCTTGATAAAAAAAGCAAGATGTGAGGATGTACTACAAGAAGAGAATGCTCATGCCTTCAGGCCTTACTCTTGCCTAAACAGCAAACAGCTTTGCAGTTAAGTACATGTACTCTGTTCTACATAACTACCTTGAAACAGGGCTATAGTCATTAAGAAAGAAGTTCTTACTAATGGAGATGCTCCTATTTGGCTGCAGCAATGCAGACTATGAACTTCATCTGCACTATTTTAAGTTTGTATAGGTTTAGCACTTAATTATACTTTTTTTGTTTCTATCTATGAGACAGCATAGCTGAAAATGTCTAAGGTTTCTGCAAAGGAGGGGCTTAAAGTAAATTAATCCACTAAGAAAGTTAGGTAGGAGAAGTTATTTTAGGAAATAAAAACTTAAAGAAGAATAACAGCAGTAAGCAAAGAGCCAGCTGTTTCTGTTTTGATTTATTCCATACTTCAGAGATGCTGCTTCTATAGGGAACAATATGCAAGACATTGGAAATTCAGAAGGCATTTCTTTTGTGTATCATAAAAATGTGCTGCTAACCTACAATACCCTCATAGAAATACAATTCAATAAGGAACTCAGTTGGGAAGGAGCCTCAATAGAACGACATGAAAAAATGGTCAATACAAGAATGATTTAGTTTACCTTACAAGGGATTTCTGTGCTGGAAATAAATAGGGCTTTGAAACTTCTATTTTTAAAGTCAAGATATTTTTAATTCTCACACATATTTAATATGACTTTTTAGCAGATCATTGCCTCTGAATCATCACTTCTATCAGGCCTATCACTTGAGAAGTGTTACAGCACTTAGCCCTCAGGGCACAGATAAGTCTTTACCATTGTCACATACAGTATATTGAGCCATATTATGCTGAATGGGAATAGAGTACACTCTGGAAACAGTACTGAATCTTGCAGAACATCCTGAGATACTTATCAAGCTGTTAAAGGAGACATCACTCTTTTGTCTGTATTGCCCTTGACACATCCTAAAGGAAAGTATGAGGAAATTCTTTGTTTGTTGAAGAACCCTCAGACCCCTCAGGTCTAATGTAGGTTAAATGCCCCACAGGTCTCTCAAGAATGGAAAAACACCTTGAAAACCACTATCTGAATTCACCAGAAACAAATAAATAATGGCACTGAATAAGGAAGACTGAACATCCCTAACAAAATGTAAATCTGAAAATCCACATGCATCCTAAAGCAGAAATAACTAAACCTGGTCATCCAGGGCATCAAAACAAGTCGACATAACAAAACCAGAATCGAATTCCAAAAACCTCCCCCAAACTGTTACCTGCAGGGCTTATATGAATGATGGGAACATTACATATATTTTCAAGGATAAATAATTATCTGCCTGCATTCGGGATTTGCTTATTGATTAACACACAGATCGCACAGCAAACATCCTGTATGACAACCTCAGATTTTTTTCACTTACTGCTTGCATTTAGATCTGCAATTTATTTACTTTACACAATTGTCCATGCAATATTTTGGAGGGAGAAGTTGGTGACAAGAAAGCAAATAGAAATTTATAGTGTGACCCATAGTTTTTGTGCTTTGTTTTGTTTTTAAAATTTTTTGTATTCCTGATTTTGTAAAATAACTGAATTATGCAGTTAAGAATTTTAATAAATGTGAGAACTAAAAAATATCATTTTTGTTACTTTTGTTTCTTTTCTACAGTCATAAATATTTGACCAGCCAATATAACTTTCCCAACATGCCATGAAATAATATCTTTCCTTTCATATTTTTCCACAGGCAAATCACAGAAACATTTATGGCTTTCCATTCTCAACTTACAGAATAAAGAAAATGAAAAATAAAACCTCAACCTCTTCTTTAGATTAAACAAAATAAAACATCAACAAAACACGAAACTGACCTTTGGTCTCCAAAATCCATTTATGCTTTCTTTTAGAAATCAATTTTATCAGACCTTAAGAGCTTAGAGACACAATATCACATGCATCTGCTTGGTCTCCTGTGTTGGAATGTGTAGGAGGTGAGATGCCAGCAAGGAAGCACAGGAGGCTGCCAAGGGCCATGTCCTCTACTGGTTTGCCAGCCCAGCCAAGGTGATGGATAGCAGTGGCAACAAGAAGCCTTTCATGGCCAGCCACCTTGCTGCCATCGCAGCCTGGCTGGGGCTGTGTGTCAGGGCTGGGGCTGTGAGAGGTTTGTGACTCTGCACCACTGCCCCAGGCAACAGCAGCTCGTCTTCCAATATTAGGATGCCAGCTTATATTTTTCCACCATACACACAGATCACAGAATGTTCTTTGGGAAGGAACCTGCAAGGCTCATCAAGTCCAACTCTTAAGTGGATGGCCCATACAGGGATTGAACCCACAGCCTTGGTGTTATGAGCAACTTGCTCTACCTCTATAGGTCTGAGTTCTTGAATTACCTATGCCACTAGAATTTCAAAGCCAGTTAAACTCCCATGTATGATCACGGATGCAAATTATGAAAAAAATACGTACATGTTTACATGATATTGCAGTTCTCAGCTTCCCAGGGATAATGTGATCAGTGTGCCATTAGGGGAACATGGAGAAATCTACCATAGACAAAGCACATGGGAAAATGCTTGTACAGGTACCCAAAGAAAACAGCATTGTTAAAAACAAATTTAAATGTGACTGCAGAGTGCATAGAGATCATAAAAACCTACTCCTTAAGCAGATTTAACTTTCACAATGGTTACTTAAAAGTAAGGCCTCTTAAATTCCCCTAATCTTGGAAAAATTATCTATTTTATATGAAGGTGAATTGAGGATGTTTGAAAATTACTATTTTGTAACACTGTCTTGGTATAGAAACAATACAGGGAATAAGGTATTCTCACAATCTGTCTCTTCACCTCAGTGCTGAGATTAAACAATCTGTAATTTCACTCCTAAGACTACTGACTGAAGTCAAACAGAAATTACAAGTTATATCAAACTTTACATGGAGACTGTAACATGGATAAATATCCAAAGGGATTAGGTAAAACCACCAAACTCATTTCACTTGTGACCTATTCAGATTTGAAGTCAGTTTCTTATCATTACTATTTTATTAAAGAAAACCATTGTTAAACAATTTATCCAGAGTATTCACTCAAGTGTGCATTCAATCAGTTTCAGACATTAATTTTTTTCCTAGACTTTTTTCTTCCCTTCTTACAAACATATTTTGCTCTATCAGTACAGAAAAAACAAATATTTTCAGATACGGATACCCAAGGATCCAAACTATGCCTTCCATGTGTTGACAGCTGGCAGAATACAGCATAGTAAACTTCAGTGTCACTTTAGAAAGAGCTTATTAGGGCACCTTAATAGTTGCTGACTGTATCTAAGCCACTCTAATATTTTAAAGACTTTCATGAACTAGCTTTGAGTTCCTACTCACTGTACCCCATTTTTCAGAGCTCAGTCAGATGAATGAAGGCAATGACTTCTGTCAGCTTCTTTGCTGTGTGATCTCAGTATGCTCTGGGCAAGGTTAAATATTATATGTAAAAAAATCCACCCCAAATTTAAATTTTTTGTAAACAAAACAACATCGAAAAACACTTCTGTAAGCACAGTGCAGAGTCACTGAGTGCAATGTAATCATCAAGGAAAAAAGCCAGGCCAAGGTCATGGGCATCAACTTGTGCTCTGACAAAATAATGCTGAGAATTCACTGATGTCCATCTAAAGGGCTCAGCCAGTTCAGCCAAGTGAAACAGAAGGTACGGAGAATTACTTGTCCATTTACAGTGCACTCATCCATGTATTATAAATCAGAAGTTGAAATCATCAACTCTCTCCAAAGTACTTGTAGCACCACGGTTCTTTCTGTCTAACAAAGCTCATCTAGCTTGCATGAAAGTTTACTACAAAACTTTAAAAAGTCATAATAGAATCTTCTCAGCATTTGTCTGAAAAAGCATACGGTTCCTCATGAGGGGAAGTGAAGGGGCAGACACTGATCTGTAGGACCTGAGGAAATGGCATGACACTGTGTCAGGAGAGGTTTTAGGTCAGATATTAGGAGAAGTCCTTCATCCAGAAAGTGGTTGGGCACTGGAGCAAGCTCTCCTGGGACATGGTCACAGTACCAAGCCAGACACAGTTCAAGTGTTTTGGACAATACTCTCAGGCCCATGCTGTGACTCTTGCTGATGGTTTGGTACAGGGAGTGGGACTCAATGATCCTCATGGATCCCTTCCAACTCAGGGTGTTCTATGACTCTCTGATGAAAACAGCAGGGACAGCATGCAGGTCATTGTAGAGAGAAGACTATTTGACATTCTATAATGTTAATTGTTAACATTATATATATATATATATATATAAAAAACATAACAATTATATAATTGTTAACAAATTACCCTCTTTCTATAGATATGACTGTAAAGATAGCCTTTCACACACTTGGGAAGCCTCTACTGAACAGAAGGAATGACTGACATGTAGAACCACTTGCAATGTTCATTTCCTGTTCATTATGACAGGTAAATAACACAAGGTTGGCAACTACTGAAGAATGCTTCTACAAACAGGTTCCCTATATGACCAACAGCAGACCATAGGGTTCATAGAGCAAGTCTCATATACAGTGCCTAAAAGTGAACATTACCAATATTTTATTAGCAAGGATCTTTCCTCATCAATCTCATTCAGTATTTCACCTTCCCTATTGATTATCTGGCAGTTTTTAAATGTCCAGAGACTGAATTCAATCAAACCTATTGAAAGAAGCAAAAGTGATCAAACTGATGAGCACATATTATGTTATTTACAACACAAATAATTTGGTTCATGGGGCTTTTCTCAAATAAAGCAGTGGGCTGAAATAGCCAATAATTAAATTATGCATAAAGCAGCACACTGAATTTGAAGCCCTCAATTCATGATATAAAGATTCAGAACATGAAATATGAAGTCAAAAGAAATTTCTCCCATTTGTGTAGATAGATATAAACAAACAAGAGTTATAGCTCTGTCTGTATCAAAAATTAGAAATAAAAATTTTTATCTATATGCCTATTACTATGCCAGTAAAATAACTAATATCCATCACATCTGTTTGATGTTCTATATCCAGAAGCATCATATAAACTTTCTGCAGTCAGCTTAGAAAAAACTTTGACAAAGCTGAACAGTTTGGTTCAACTCCACTTTTTACATACTAGGTGCTCTCATCATCAGACCAGGAGGTCCTTTATAATGAATGAAGCACCTCATGCTCTGATCCCACACTCATCATGAAGAGAAAAGCATTTACAGGTTAAAATACAGAGTACATGGAGTTTAAAAGGATGCAGAGCACTTTCAAAAGAAAAGCTTCTTTAGTTTTGAAAGTGCACTGATATTTATTTAATTAAAAAAAACCCTAAAACCAGCTACCAAAGATCATCCACATCCATAAGAAGTGAAGCCTGCAGAAAACACAAGCCCTACCTTCTCAACCCTGACTACTAATAGGAAGAGGCATCTACTCACCTACTAAACACAAGAAAATTCATTGTGAGGTTAGTCCCAAGTCCAGGCTGTCCTAGCTCTGGCCTGTTAGAATAAGAAAAAAGACCAACAGACATGCTGGGAACAAGTAAATGGAAAAGATGGGCTGAGATGCATATCTTTGAAAGTTCATGTAAGCATCTGAATTGAAATCCTGATCCAATGGTCTTGGCCACAATTTTGTTGCTGACTTCATTAAGATGTCATGGCTATAACCGGAAGCTTACTTAATTTCAACTTTGGAACACAACAGTAAAAAAAAAAAAATCAATAAACAGAGCTCTTCTGAGGAAAACTCAGGATATTTTATATTTCTAGCGTTTCATACATGTTCATATTTTATCTTGGGACTTCAGGAGTGCTACAAAAGTTACACTGTCAGTAGGTTGATGTCCTTAATTTTTCTCCTAAAGTATTAATATGCATCTTCTCTATCATAATCTAGCGAGATCATCTGAAAGCTACAGAATTAGATCACCAACAAAATTCTCATTCAGTAGACTTGCCCCTCCTAACCTCTTTGGAACAATAAACCTACTCAAAAGATATTTGTACTTTATGGGAGAAGAAGAAAGCCTGTGTGCAAATTCTGGGATGCACAATATTTTTTGACTGATTTTGACTCAGAAATTAAACATTCCTCAGCCTATCAGGGATTTACGTAGTCCCATTCCATCTCCTTTCCATCTCTCTCTCTCCCTCTTGTCATCAGGATGTGGGTGCTTGGTTATATTTCACCCTTAACTATTAAATGAAGAAGTCCAAGCCCTAGCCTTTTAGTACTTCCTTACGACCAGACACATCAGGATCTCATGACCATAAAACCAAAACTGATTTTATTTACCAAGTAGGGCCAACTAGTTTATCTAATGAAGCAGAATTACTGCAAATACTAACATAATTTGGTGGGATTTTCTTGCCTGGTTCTGCCATGCAGTTTATAACAGATAGCAAAACTGAGTATAAAAATTTCCTTTTTACAGCAATACCTATAACAATAGTGTTTGCCTCATAGGCCAGAAAGGATTAATGGAAATTTCAGTAAAAATTTCCATGACAAACAAAGGGCTGAAATAAAAAATCAGTTCAGCCTCATTTTTCTGCCCTATGGAAAGAAATATTCATTGTTACTTGCTCATGAAAGAAGAAAGGTATATGGGAAAATGGGTGGGATGCTTAGTGCAATTAAGTGTTCTTTCTAATATTTAGTGAAGATTGGTTGCTTCCAGTGCAATCTGAAGACATTTTTAAAGTTGCCCCTGCTCTTAAATGTTACTTTTTTGAACCTTTTAGAGGCCCTTATTTTTCTTAACTTTGCTCCTTTTTTACTCATTTTGTTGACATGGCATTCTTTCAGCAGGGAAGTTTTAGAGGAAATCTGAGAAAGGACAAGTGAATTGGCAGAGCAATGCTACCCCAGAACCACAAAGAATGAGTCTGCTGAGCTCGAAGTGCCGTGTAAACTCTGAGCTGCCGGGTGATCTTCAACTCGCTTCACCTCCCCTGGGGCAAACACATTATAGGGAGAAAGGGCAAAGACATCTGGGCCCACAGTAGGGAGGTTTACAGATCCTGTGACTGCAGTGTGAAGAACATCTAAATTTTCACAGAGAAACTAAATTACATTATAAACCTGAATATTAAATAATGTATATCTTTGCAAACAATTTATTATGACCATAAAGACTCTGACTCAATGGCAGGTTTGGGATAAAATTTTGCAGATCTGCCTAGCTGGTGATTGCTCTTTATGGATATGGACCAAAGGAATATGGGAAAGATGATGACCCTAGCTGAGTGAAAAATGAGGTATCTGAAAGCTGTTTATAGATGGAAAGAATTGGAGAAAGGGAGAAGCTAGCTAGCTATGGAAATTGGTAGGATTTTTTGGTGAAAAAACTCCAATAGAGATGGGAGTTCTCAGTTTTAGTAGCAGTTGGGTGGTATCTAGGGAGTGGTAAAATATTTCAGGGGTAACAAGAGCTAGTACTGGAAGCCCTAATCTGAAACAATCCAAAAGAACAATTTCTGCTTCTGGTTAATCCATACAAAGATCCAGCAGTGGCAGTGGTATGAGACATGTTCCTAGGATAACCAGCACAGTTTTTAATAGTATTTCTATGTCATCCATCTGGAAATAGCATGTTCAGCTTGGGCAGTGGAAATAGGAGAAAGTCTGCTGGTGTTCATACTGTTCCCACATTACAAACAAATGGGATCCAACTTAATTATATATTGTAGCATTGAAACAGATTGATATATTCCTATTTTAAAATTCTAGTGTCTGAGTTTGTGTTCAGGAGAGAAAGGTTTTATCAGTATAATAAAGCAGAACAGGGTGTGTGACAAAAAGAATGTTGAAAAGAAGAGGCATTACTGGTGCTTGCTAGACACAAAAGGTCATTGATAGGGAATGAGTTTGCAAAATTGCATTGGACAATTGTGGTTTTTCTCATAAAATCACAAAGAAACAACATTTAATATAGTTCAAGCACACCACCAGCATGGGAATAATAGTCTGCTATGACATGAACTGAAATAGAAACCTAGGAAAAGAAGAAGGCTTAAAAGATCCTGTTACCACCTGGAATGCAATAAAAGAGGACAGAAATATTTAGTTCCTTTTGACAAGAAATAGAACTGCAATGCAATGCAGAAAATGGGAGGGTCCACAGATACTTCACATCATCAAAGGACCAAAAATGCTAAGGAAGTTTTTGTGTCTCATCAGCTGCAAAAGGACAGACACCAAATTGTCAAGCTTTATTTGCTTTCTCTTCAACTCACTGTCATTTTAATCGTCATGAAAGATAGCAATCTCAATATCTTTCTCTGTTTGCTGTTGCACAAGTATTTATTTACTAGGGCCACTGGGGGAAAACAAATCATAGAGAACAAATGGCTTGATGTTCTCTTACATTCCAACCGACACAATGTTTGAAAATATTGCCTTGTGCACCACAGTGCTACAATTTTGAGTGAACTGTTCTGTTATTACAGTAGAGTGGTGTCCCAAGAAATAACACAGCTCCTAATGGAGTCCTTAAAAGTCTCCAATGCTCCAGAAAGATGTATAAGTTATCTCCCTTTCAAGAAGCTGGTGGTAATTCTTGCTTATAGGAGAATTAATAATAAGCTACATAAATAAAAAATAGTACCTGTAGAAGATAGGTGATGTTTATATTAACACAGCAGATTCCAGGTACTGTAGAATGCATATATAGTTAGAAATAAATGGTCTGAAAATTACAGGGAAGACATACATACAAAAGGATTTAAAGAAATTCTGATACTGACATTAAAGAATATAGTTAGAATTACAGTAGCCCTTCACACCCCTTCTTCTGTAATTAACAATGAATGAAAACCTCACTGCAATAAGATATTTATTACAGAAAAAGTAATTTTCTTCTGTGCTTTTTCCTATGCTATTTAAATGAGAACAATTCAGGTGCATACTATTACTTGAGGTCTAGACTAAATCAGAATTTATTTTGATGTATGTTCAGCTATCAATGTTTGGTACAAAAATGGATTAAATAATATCTTCATTTGAAAAACAGACTACAGATTTTGCTTTTTTGGGGACTTTATTCTTTCAAAGTGTGTTGGCTAGTTGCCCTGAACTACAGCCCAATCATTTTTAAATTTAATTTTATTAAGCAATCTTTAACCCACCCACCAAAATGCCATTTGTGTGATAACAGCATGTGCAGGAATTCCTAAGGGATATGGAAATTAATCCCACTTCTGTGAAAAGACCTTTTAATAACTCATATGTTATTTTACCTTTTGAGTTAGCAGTAGGCTTTCCCCTAGCATTTTCTAAGGAAATCTCCTTGTGGTTTGAAAGGGAAGAAAAAAAAAAACCAGTGAAAAAAAGGAGTAAGAATATAAGAATTTGTTCATTTAATGCAATTTTGAGCTGGTTATACAAAGCCACCTGTTTTTTAGCAACCTTTAAAATCATGGTCCAAGAAGCAGCCTCAGACCCGTCAAAACATTCTGCAGTGTGTGTGCCCATTTACAGGGTTTGTTGTAGTCACCAACATTTCATTTGCTCTTCTGAATGCCAGCACAGTAAGATTCTGACTGCTGCAAATCCTCATGTTTCCACCTTCCTCCCTTGCTCTTTTCATATGCACATATGTCACTGACAATTTCTCCTTTTTCCTTCCTTCCATCCTTTTTTCAATAGTACTCATGGATCAATAAGACATCATGGCACTGTATGGAACCTGAGTGATTTCTCATACAATGGCTGCTGTGACCATGTTTCCATGGGAATTGCAAATCACCTTTTAAGAAGGAGCTGAAGATATTTTCAGCCACTGAGACACTGCTGCTACCAGGGCACTGAACCTCAGAAAAAGCCCAGAAACTTGAGCTGCTCTGGAGCTTGAAAGGAGCTGCTGCAGCAGCGACGCTTGATGGATCTTGGCCTTGATTACAAGAGCAGACTACTACCACCATGATTGATGAAATCCTGCTTCAAATAGAAGATGAGAAAACAATGAAAGCTCTGACTATTGTGCTGGGGGAAGGAGGGATGGGGGGAACCAAGGCAGAAGGGAACAAGTCAGGAACCTGATCTGATGGCAGGAAAGCACATAGGTTTATGGCAGCTGAGAAGAAAAAAATTCTTTTTCTCCGTCAGTTTTCTAATGGGTATAAAATAAGAATTATATGAACTACAGTCATCAGTTTATAGAGAAATCTATTACTCTCTGGGATCAAAAAGTGAGCACCAGTTGTGAATAATGGTTTCAGCCTGTGGCTTTGAGCATTAAATCCCATTTTTCAACCAGCAGGGCAGTACTTTTCCACTATCACCTCAATGACAAGTTTGTGTTCGGTGTGCCAGTGCTCCATCTACACCCTCTTTGTTCTTATCTAGCTATGTACAATCTTATAATTTGAACTTTTAAAGAAGTTGCTGTCTGCAGTCTCATTATGCACATTAAAAATAATATTTTTAACCATCTTTTTCACAAGTTCAGCCACGATTAGACTCTGAAATCAATGAAGATTGTTTCCATTACTACAAAGCAAAGAGAGAGATAACTCTTTAATTTTTTAATTTTTAAATACAAATTTTCTTACTCTTACTTCAGACTTTCTATATTGTTACTAATTAACAAGGGGCATGTTCTAGGCCATATGATATCGAGATTTAGTTTTAGTTTAATTTTATGTGAACACAAAGCGTATAGGTGGCTAATGCAGTAACCTTTCACTTTGAGAGGCTTAGACTGAAATTTGGTTTAAATTGAGTAAAATGAGTTTAGTGGTCTCATCTTCACTTTTAGCAAAAACTGTTCTCATTAAAAAGCCACTCTGTACTAACTTCTAAAAAATACAGCTTTTTCCTAGATTAAAACCAGTGCTGGATTAGGAATTCTGGGGCTCAAAAATTAATTGCAAGTTGCACGGTTGTGTGAAGATGCTTGGTTAGGACAGGTATCTGGTTGAATCATGCCTAACAGTAATGAACTATATATATATATATATATGTATATATATATATATATATGTCAATTATATCAGCTACAAAATTCTAATTAACTCAAAAACTACACTGCAAACACAAAGGGGAGTACAAGATAATATGAACAGATGAATGGCATGTGACGTGTGAATACCAACACCTCCCAGAAAAAAAACAAGACAATTTATAAACTGCTTGCACTTCTGTAATAATTACACTGACTAATTGAAGGCATTCACCTCCCTTCCTTGCCCCCAACAAAAACAACATCCACAGTCAGGTTGTGCATGATCCTCATGTCACCTTTTAGGCCTACTGGAAGGACAACATGCAAAATATATCATTATACAGTAACTGAAAATGAAATGGATGTAACTTGCTTTGCCTCTCTTGTTAGCTCAAATTCTACCTTGTGAAAGTCCAGACCAATATATCATAAAACCTTTGGTTTATAAACTCTTCACTTGGTTTTGTGCAGCATGATTGCTGTGCACTAGCTGGAGTAAAACAAACTATTTAATGTGAGACCGGTGACTACTAAAAGCTGGATTGTAGCTTAGTTTGAATGCTGATCTCTTGTACTAAAAAGAAGAGAGTGTTTGGCTAAACAAAATGATGCAACAGTTGTTGTTCAGGCAAAATAACTGCTTTCATTTCTTCAAGTCATTTGAGATTTTTTTTCTTGAAATAAATACAACACAAGATATCAATCTCAGTTAAAAACTGTATACTGAGATAATTTCAGTTTCAAATAGAAGATTTATTTTTCTAGCATCAAAACAGCCCCTCTAACTTGCCCATTCAAATTTTCTTCAGGCTTAAGTTTCATATGAAAGTCCCATCTTCTGAACATATTACAAATTTTATAAAATTTCATTGGAACAGCATTTTCTCAGTTTTATTCATGCTTATGAAAAACAGGAATTACATCCTCTTTACTGACTGCTTTTTACATAAAGGGAAACCTTTATCCATAGAATGGCCCAAGCTACCTCCCTTATATATAATTGAATTACATACATGCATATATTTTCAGAAAATATAGGCAGGAAACCAAGGCAGATTTCTTTGTATTCTCCCTTCATCTGAGCTGAGCACTAAATTAACATGTCCAGAGTCACCAAGTGATGCCCTTGAATTGTCTGTTAAGGAGAAAACAGGACAACTTTGGGTAAAGGCAAAGGGAGGTGAGGACCTGACTTTCAAATGCTCAGAGATGTTGCAAATATCTTAACAAAAGGAAACTGTAAATTTTATTTGCTGTACTCTGTGATAAAGTTAATGTATTACAAATTTCAGATTTCGCGTAGTGACAGAATTGCATATTAATACAAGCAGAATACTGTCATTAACAAAAGTGCTCTTGGAAGCTGGGCTGCATAATGTAGATTTATTAGAAGATACATTGTAAACATGACTACGTTTTCTTCTTTCAGAATATACCCAATATGCTGAACAGAATAGCATGGTGTTCTACTTTTGCAGTATTAAGACTGTTAGGTATTAAAGGTGAAATTTGCTTGATCCATAGAAACCCTGTGAATTTGCATTAGCTCCAGGTATTTTCAGGCACATGTGAAGGTGGAAAGAAATTTATCAGGGGATGACAAAAGCAATCAATGCTTGTCAACTTGGATGCAAGATTTTATTTGGGGTCTTATAAATCCCCGACAGCACAGTCCTTACTTAATAGGGTAGTTGAAAACCATGTTTAGTTCCCTAAACTCCAAAAGACAGGGACAAAAAACATCCTCTAATTTCAGTGGTCACAGAAAGGGGAAGTACTTCTTAGGGACTAGCTAATGATGCAGAGAGAGCTACACAGATGAATGGAAGGAAAATAGACATGAAAACTTTCTAAACATACACTTTCCTATTGGGAAGCTAATTTTTAATTATGAAAGTGTTATTCTTTGACTGGCATAAGTTATGTAAGAATGTTTCCACACAAATTGCATACCCGGAACGTTACAAATACAACAGATCAAGGTTAAGGGACAGTGTAATTCTAACAAATTTAGTGACAGGTTAAGATCAAGGGATGTCTTGACATTCTCCTCAGAAAGGTCAATCTAGCAGGTATGCGATGTAAAAATGAAGACTCTGCCATCATTGCCATGGCAAAAGGTCAGACACAAGCTGATTGGTGATAGAATTATCAAATTAACCAATCGATGTGTGTGAGTAATAGATGTAAGCAATCCTGGGGGAGAGCCACAGGGCAAATGCCAGCTCATCAATAACACATTGCCTAGGAAAAGAAGATCCTCTCTTCAATCCATGTCCTTTACATTAGCAGTGGTATCAAGGAATTAAAAGAAAAATCGAAAGCAACAGCTTTAAATATGCTTTCAGACTGTATACAGCATTCAAATATCTTTCCAAAACAAGTTCCATAACATGCTGTGGTAAATAAGAGCTTGCTAGCAATCTAAAGAGAGGAGGCACCAAGAAATCCTATTATAAACAGGTATATTCAGAGACTGAAGGATTGTTATATATCTGACACCAGTACAGACTTTATTAGGAATGCTGTTTTACCTGTGGCAGTCACAGACACATAAATCTCATGTTTGATTTTGTGGCAACTTCTGCACGGCAAAATGAGAAACAGATCACAGGTATTCTGAGGATTTTATGATTAGGATGTAGTAAGTATATGAGTAATGCTTTAGCTGTAAGTAATATTTTAATGCATATTATATATACCTTTTTGTATCTGACTGCTATTATGCCAGCTTCTACACAGCTCAAAGGGCTAAACCCGGCAGAAGCTCTCTATGAGTCCTCAAGAAGGCAGACAATGCCTTTACACAGCAGAAGAGAGCTCCAGGTAAGCAAAACTAAAACAAAGAGCAAACCTAGCTGGTCTCGAGCTCAAGACCAGCAGGAAAACAGACTGAACCCCATTCCTAGATATAGGGTTATCTAAAGTCAGTAGAACTGACAGACTAACTAAACTTTGATGAAAATGTTAAGCATCAGGGTGGGATAAGTATATAAAAGCTGATTTGTTATTTTAAACTGGTTTTTTTTTTCCCTTTATCACTGTATTTCTAGGCATAAATAAACAAGGATGATTTCAAGACCCTCACTTGCTAGTGATATTTTCCAAAGGGAGATGCCCACTTGGAGCTCTAAAAGCCTCCATATCATTTCTGTGGAATCCTGGGAGAGCAGCTCAGGGCATGCACCTGGGGCTCTGTGCTAGGAGAGAGCTTCTCTCCAGGTGAAAACAGGGCAGCAGCCTGATCCCTGTGCAGTGTGCTCCACTGAGACACAGAAAAGGTGAAGGTATACTTTATCCTGCACATTGATGAGCCAGAGTCAGGATGTCAAACGTGACAAAGCCTCTGTCTGTACTAGCAACAACTGCTAAGAGAGAAACACAATAGCATGTTGGCTATTTCCTTTATTCCTTCTAGTGACACCCAAGCTTCAAAAAAAGCAAAGCACAGTGGTCTCTGCACAGTGAACCAGAGCTGGGTTTGCCATACATTACTTCAGGTGGCCACCGCCTTCTTGAAAAGCCCAGAAAGGACCAGTGGCTTGCAGATCTTTTGCCTGGTTATCCCAAGTCTTTACACTTCTTCTTGCCCTCTACAGGTGCACCACTCTCAGTTGCTACCTAAGGTGTTCCTACTTCTCCTCACATAGTTCTGGTTCTGAGAATCTTACTTTAGCTCCAGTGATGCATCTGTTATTGTGGCAATCTGATATTGCTATTATCACAGTAGGGATGGTAATATGGTAACACTCAGAGGAAGAATCCGTTCTGCCATTAAAAGGCGTGCGTTACTCCTATCACTGTTAATGGCAGCCACACACAGGTATCAGCGCCAGAACAGGTCTCTAAGTGAGCACAATTACAGCCCCCACTGTGAAATTCACTGAACACAATTTTCATATTGCTTTTATTATAGATATACATAACACAATAAAAAAAAAATCATACCTATTTGACTATGATACCAATTTGAATATGAGCTAGTTTCCTTATAAAAGAAGTCTTTCTGGTATTTTAAATGCTTAATTTTCCCTAATGTATTGTTTAAAATGCAGTTAATATTCTCCCCTCAAAAAGTACAAAAAGCATAGAAGCATCTTAGCTTGTGTATTTATCTGTAGGAAGTGCAGACTTTTTGTCAATGAACTACCAGCTTGGGAAGAATAAGTATGGCACCACTGAATACCATCGTGGTCTATTGATCCAGTTTTCTTGAAGATATAGCTCTACATTGCCTTCCCAATCTGTGACAATATGGTTAGCAATGTCACTTTTAAACACTTGAAGATTTTTATATTTATTTTATCAGAATTTTTCTGATCTGCAGTTTAAATAGTGTTAACATTTAGATCTATAATTTTAATAGGTCGTTACCTAAAAACCTGAGAAGATTACAGTTATGGGCTGTGGCAGCTCTGCGTGCTGGTCTGCCCAGACACAGCAGCCCTCACTAGCAGTTTTACACTGCAGTAGTTCCAGTCAATCTCAAAGGTATGCCAGAAAACAGAATTTATTGGGTAGTGTTCCCAACTTGGTTGAAGTAGAAAAGCTAATGACGTGAAAGGAAGTTTTTTTTTTTGAAAGAACAGGATATCAACTTTTGAATTTCCAGCAATAAACAAAATTAAAAGCCTGAATTGATTTATATATTGAAAACTATATATTGGAAAAACTATATCTTGGAAACTAGGTATTGAAAGAATCTCACACTGCAATATGCAAATTTCTTAACAAAATGTGAGTAAAAATAATGTCGCTAGCATTTTTAATATTAAATTACTCTAAATTCCAATGTAGCAGATAAAATGGTCAATCTATGACAAGTTCTTTTTAAGTATGCAGGGCTCTTAAAGAGAAGAAGTTTCTGGTATAGACCAGGATGATGGACACATTTGCATGTGTTAGCTGCTTGAACATTGATCAGAACATTTTATAGGCATTATGAGACAGTGATCATCATAAGCACCTCAAGGCACTACCAATACCCAAATAATATAAAGCAGTATTTAAAAAATGAATACAGAAATTAGCAGACTAAGACAACATGACCTTTGTTGAAATTCAAAGGTTTTTCATGCACTAATTCACTAATAGTCCTATGTAAAACAATCTAAGCTTCAGTTTACAAAAAGCTAATGTGACTACTTATTTTGGATTGTGCTGCTGCTGTACCAATTGAAGGCTGTGAGTACACATGCAGCCTCTGCTATTTCATCACTATTCAAAATGACATGACAATGCAATGAGATCTGGTTTCTGATGCTGTAAGTAAGCTGTCACACTTCCTTCAAACCCTACGGAAATATGGAATATCTAACCATCTCTGAACAAGCTCATGGTTCTAGATTAATGAACAGCATTAACAAGGCACTGATGTGAGGAAATACATCCTGCTTACAATGTCAGTGATGCTACTCAGCAGACCTGGGAGAAAAATTAACAGAAAGAAAGCTAATAGAATGAAAAAATCAAACCATTTTCCCCTAAAGTCAATTTCAGGCCTATAAACATACTTAATACATTCCCTAAAACGTAAAATACAAAAATCCTGTTATTATCTAACACTTTAATAGATAGAAACTATGAAAACTTGGAAAAATAAAACCCCTCTACATTTAGCAAAATGCTGCTTACCTGAATGTGGAACAAATCTACACAGGGTAAGTCTTTGGTGAAAGGTGGACACAAAATCTATAATATATTATTACTCTGTCTTTGTTTTATGGAAAGAGAATCTTTTTCCTTGGCAAATAGAATTGTATGAATACACTAAAACCAGGGCAATGCTACATGCTCCTATAAAACCATGAAGCCTTTTGATGAACTGAATGTAATTTTAATTAAAAATCCTATTCTGCAACATTCTACTATAGGGTTTCTACAATATATGGAGAGCACTGGATTTGCACTGACGAAAAATCAATAAAAACAGATCAAAAATGCTGAGAGACTGAATAGGATTTGCACGTTCTGTTTGAATCTCTGACTGAAAATCGTATTGCAAAACAAGCATGTACCACTCAGCAGGAAACACTGGAATCTAATCATTCGCCCCTATTCTGAGCCTGGCCAATTTATAATACCTTCTCAGGGTTACCTCTCTAAGGTTGAAATTGTAGCATTTTCTTGTGTGCCACAGACAAAAGTAAACCACTATTTTAACTCAACCACTGCCAAACCAGAAAGTGAAAAATCATGTCATGTTCAATAGTGAATGTTGTTGTTGCAGAGAAATGCAATATAAAGATGATACCAATACAAACTGCAATCCTCCCCAATGGAACACAGCATGAAATATGGTGTTTTCCCAATTGCAGCCAGGTAAACACTATTAAAATTCAGAATCTGGGCTGTGTTTTTGCCACCTTTTTCACCCTGTAAAGTTGTTTCAAGAGCACAGTCATTGACTACCAACTCCCATAGCCTTCACTATCAGCCAGAATGCTCTGTCAACAAGCCTTTTCCTACTCCAAAGAGCGTGTTTGAGGAATTGCTATTTCATATAACCTAGCTTTGATATTGTGTAACAAAAGCCCTGCAAAATAAAACAAAACAAAACAAACAAACAAACAAAAAAAGCTGGAAGTATTGATCATTGTTCAATAGTAAAAATTGAAAAAATATTAAAAATATTAATTTCTGCTTCTCAATTCTAAAGAGACAACCAAATCCCATGAAGATTTTCTTGGTGAAAAATGCAACTTGTATCAAAGCTGAATTTATACAGTAAATAAAGAGCAATTGTAAATAAATGGACAATGTTATAAAGACAGGTAAAATGAAGCAAATCACACTAAATTTGGTGTTTATTCCTCTGAAGATTAAGCTGAAAAACTAAGGGGTACTTACAATGCTAGTATGCTTAATGTGCCAGAGGAAGGCAGGCAATCTCAAAAACCTAAGTGCTATTAAACATCAGTGAGATTTCATCATCAGACTTCCTTGTCATCCTCTGAAAATTGTAATGGAAGAAACACAGGGAGCTGAATGCTACTTCCAGTCACATATTGCAGCTCAGCAGAATATTTCGTTCACGTTTTTCCAAATAGTGCACCCCAATAGGCAGGGTGTGTAGAATGAAACAGGTGGTGCTGAGGGCCTTGTACTTATGCTACCAGCATTTCAGAGGGCTGTACTTCACACAAAATCTAATCTGGTCCCATGCACTGAATAAAAATAGTCCTTAGTAGCTGGAGTGCATTAGTTGACACTCCAGGAACTTTGTGCTTTAGTTTCACCCCAAAAGGAGTTCAAGTACTCCAGGACTGCTCCATGATGTGAAGTGAATCTTGGTATTGGGGGGTGATGAGCATAATTTCAGAATTGCACCCATGATCTGAAGTAAAACACTGATGTAGATTCACTATCTGTCAATTCCTTGGATATGGGTACCTCTATAAATGTTAATTTTTTTCAGAAAACTCCCAGCAGAGACAAAATTCTGGTAGGTTTGTCCTATTATCCCATCTGCCATTAAATAGTACTTAAATAGATGCATTTAGAAGAAATCATTTGTAAATATTGCATTTGTTTTAAGATTTTAAATCTGTTATGGTTTCCTGCAAACAAATCTTTTTCTTTTTCAAAATGAAGTTTCACCCTATTTGTGATGCATTTGTACTTAGCCCTCCCCTTGTTTTTGTTTTTTTTTCTGCAAGCAGCAACTTGTCTCTGTCTCCACAACAATATCATCTGTTAAGTAGAAAGGGTGAAGTACATTTCATATTCTTTCTTTTGGAGTTCGCTGTACTCTCTAATTATATTAGCTCATTGCCAGTACAAAAATATGTTCCCGAAAGCAGAGTTTCTCTTCTTTTTCATTATTTTCAATTGTTTTTACTGAACCTTTAAATGTGGCATTACAAAGTATATAGATAAATTCATAAATGAAGCATGACAGCATAACCATGGGATAATAATGGGTGATAGCATCTTGTTGTTTACCTCACTGAGCCATTGTGAGGATTAATTAGTTAATGGTCATAAAGCAGAGTGCACATGCAAAACACTTTACAAGTGCTAGATAGTATTACATGTGATATACAGAGCAATACCACTACTGCATACGGCATAAAGTGGAAGCACTCAATCATTATATTAACCTGAGTCTTTCAGGTAGTAGAATCTGTCAGAGGGAAATAATGGTTGACTGCATCACAAGTATCATTAAACCTTTCAGACAGTTATTCTCTTTGCGTGTATACATTCAAGCCTGTAGGTAATAAGCACCAAGTACCACTAGTGATCTAAGGTAAAACTGCAAACACATTTCCCAATTCATCACAATAATGTTGATAGCTTGGATGATAGGAGTGTTTTTTAGCTTCCTGGTACATTTATCTGTTAGCTTACTGGGATTCTGGGACAAAGAGGAAACAATGACCTAAAATGTAATATTTGAAACGTAGATAAAATTTGGTTCCAGAAATTAATGTGGGTAAGGCTTTACTAGAAAGTCAAGTGGCCTCCTCAGCCACAGCCTCCCCTTGACACAGCACTAAAAGCAGTAAGATATTATATAAGATATTGGTGTCAACTGTTCTTTGGGCAATGTTTAGAACAAAGCCATTTGGTAGTCCCTACCCATGCAACAGCTGTCACTGCATTCATGGCCATGACTCTTAGTCTCCAATTGCAGTAACAGTGACAGTGGATAATACTGACAGATATAAGCTGAGCATAATCTAAGCACACACTTCTGAATACAAGTTCCATCTTTTTCTGAGTATTACTAAGTTGAGGGAAATATTCAGGTCTTTCTTAGTTTCCAATGATATAACTGAATGTTGTACTCTTTTGAAAATATTAATGGAGACAAGATTTTTCCTGTGATGTGAAGGCGATGTGAAAAACCTTTCCAAAAAATCAGAGAATTAGATAAAACACTAAAATTGAGTTTTAATTTTCAATACATATATACATTTGAAATTTGAGCATGATGCTCAAGAGCTTTATCTTTTCATGAAAGAGACTGCATTGAAATGGAGATGAAAATTCTGAAGTTGGATGAAATTCTCTTTTAGATTTGATTCTTTAAATTACTCTTTAACAGAAATTTAAGAGAAGGTAAAATTATTGAAAAGTTCCAAAGAAGCATTATGAATGGAAGTGGTGAGTAATTTTTGAATTCATTTTCTGATACTAGCATAAATTTAAATCACTTTAAATTGGATAAATTATATTACAATTATAGCTCAATGAAATACAACAATTTCCCCAATGATACAGACATCCTTCACAAGGTTTATACCTCAAGAACTCCACTGATCATAATGAAATGTCTTTTTGCTAATTTTGAGCCTGAAGATAATTAAAAAAAAACAGAAATATGGTTGAAGACTGAATGAGATTCTTTTATATAGGGATTCATAATGAAGATACAGGATTTCTTGCCACCATGATTTGCTCAATTGTTTAGGGATAGATCTGTTAAGATTCTGGGACAATTTCAGATAAGATGGATGAAGGTGCAAATCAGTTGTCAAGAATTCTAATAACAATAAACTCAAATATCTCAACTGTATTTGTTATATTTCTTGTTCTAGCAGTTGCTATACTATTATTAATCAAGTGAGGTTCTTAAATTACTATCCTGAAATTATTGTTGCCCTACCCAGAATAAAAAAAAAAAAAAAAAGGGATTTCTTAATGGTTCACATGCAATGTTTTCAAGGCTAAAATACTAGATGTTCTAAAATACTAGATGTTCATGACTGATTAAAGAAGATATAAAAAGAAATTATTTTACTGATATAAACTAAAAAAAAAAAAACAACTCAGCAAGTATCAATTTGATTGGGATTTAGGTTTAGTCAGGAGCACAACTCCTACTGATTTTGAATGAATCAGAATTTAATGCCTAAGAATGAAGGGTTCCTAGTGATAAACTCAACTAATATGTTAAATTTTCCTTTATGCCTACATGAGGATTTTGCAAACATTTCAATGTAAACCACTCACAACATTTTTCAAAAAAATCTCTACCATAAAAGCAACTTAGTGAATGCAAATAACAGTTTCATTTTCTTCCCCAACTCTTTCCACACCTTTTCAACACTGAGTTACCAGCAATTCCAGGTACAATATATAACAAACATGCCAGCTCCTATAAGCTGTGACAGCAGTATCTCCAAAAGCTTGAAAATTTCAGTAGAGCTAACCACATCCCTCAAATTTAAACATGTACACACAGAAATATCACCAGTGTAACCCCAGGCCTGAAATGAAGCTACCTGATATATATTTGATTTGAATCCCATTGCAGGTAGGTACTGTTTACCCAATTCATTTAAAAAAGATCATGTTTTTATAGGTGCTTTCTATTTCTCAAAAAATTTATGAACAGAGATATAAATATATTTTAGAAGCTAGTTTGTTTATTTTTGTAGTCTTCAATCTGTGAGCTTTTATTTTTTTCTTGACAAAAAAAGCTGTATGCACTTCATTAGGTAATTTCCACTAAATACCTAGCGGTGGTAACATGAATTTGTACTTGGCTCTTCATCCACATTGAAATTCCAGCCTTTACACAGCCATGTTCGTTGCTTTGGATCTATGTATGCTATAGAACTCATAGTCTAAAATCTCTAGGAAGAGCCTGTAAAACAGAAAAACAAAACTCTATTTCCCTGTATCACTTTGTCTCCAATTCCCAAAACTCATTTCTGGTGAACTAATTTGCTCTTTCACTTTCTGTCTTCTGCAAATATATTTGAAGAATATTTTATTGTTTCCTGATATATTTCACACCACAACATTCAGTATTTCTTTTAGCTCTTCTAATTATCCCTTTAAATTGCTCCTGCTTAGGCTCATAGATCTCCCAGTCCTCTCTTAAGTGGACTGCTTACATTTCTTCTGAAGTCTTCAGTTTATTGCTCACAGTAATCTTTTTGTTGTTATTCCCCACTTGACTAGATTGGCTGCCTTTCCATGATTTCTTTTCTTAAAGTTTCTGTCATTCTGTATACACTGTTATTAATAAATATGTGACCTTGCTTGTAGATATACTCATGCTACTCTCTGCTTTATAGCCAGACAGAGCACTGCAACTTTTTAACACAGGGTCAGATTTAGAAGAGACGCATTAGTATGTGCAGACCTTTTGGCAGGTAAGTAATAACGTGGATATGGATGGAGCAATCTGACAGTTTAACCATTAGCTTCAACAATTCAAAATCAGGGCCATCTTCAAGAGCAAAAAGGAAAGGAGAGCAAATGCAGAGACAAGACAGTCTATTTCTAAAACTAACTCTACCTACCAGAGCATCCTAATGATTTACAAAGTCACTCCCAAGGTATGCTAGCATTGGATTGACGTCATTCATCCACAAAATGGAAGAAATTAAGGGGGATCACATCCTCTCAGTCTACAAGAGGATTTTGAACCTTGTTCCACTGCGCTGAAGCAGCCTTTGAAAATTTCATGGATATGATTCCTCTGTATTTTCAAAGGAACTCCAACAATCCAGGTTATTTCATATTCATAATTATACACTGTAAGTCACAAGGAAGAAAATAAATTATAATTAAATGCCTATGCCTTCTACACCGGGCAAGAAACTTCTAGAGTATTTTTATTGACAGAAAATTATGACAAAAACACCTTTTGACCTCGAGTTATAGTTCTGTACTGTGATTTTTTTTTCATAAAGTAATCATTAATTGCATTTTAACACCATCAAAACGGAAAAAGAATTAGAAGCTCTGTATTTAAACAAATTAAGGAATATCTGCTATTGAATTATCAAATTAATTATTTCATTTGGGCTACATTCTCTAAGTTTGTTCTTTTTGAGATGTGAAAAAAAAAGTGAAAGTAAATGCTAAACTCTTAATAGACTAAATTCAGTGAGTGGCTATGGGTCATAAAACTAAAATCATATAACCATTTGTGCAGCACATATTTGTATACACTTACATTTTGTGCATGTATAAACTTATATGAACAGCATTAAAAAACTTTTGCTTAATACCAAACAAATGCTGCAATTTCCCTTGCCCATATTCTCCTTAAACTCTAAGTTACTTTGGATGTAAGATTTCAGAGAAGATGGTAAAAGTTAGAAAACGAGAAAGATAACACATTTCATCCTGTAATTCCACATGTGTTGCTATATCTTAAACAGCTCTGCAGGGATTGGATGGAATCCAATTTGCCATCATTTATTCACAAGCGTACTCCTTATACTGTGTACTTTTTTTATTCTTATTCACTATTTACCCAATTATATCTACCCTTATTAGACCCCTGCTGAAGGCAGCAAGGCAGTTCTAGCTATGGAAGTCCCATAGCTTAACTTAATCCTATTATCTCCAGATAAACGGGGATGCATAGGGCTCTAGATGGCCAAATTCAGCTCTATTCTCCCTTCCCCATGAGGAAAAAGACTGTTCCTCATCCCTATGCCTGATGTAATTAAGATCTGGAAATATGCCCATTCCAATTCTTATCCAGTAAAAGCATCACTGTCAATGTTGAGAAATGAACTGCGGTTATGATGCAAAGAGTTGACACTTTAGTGACATTTACTGATGTGTTAGGCCTTTACAGTGGCTTGGCTCTACGTAGCTTATGTCTTCAGGAATTTAAAATGCCTGCCTAAAAATCTAATAAGAGGAAAGGGAATATAATAAGAGAAAAAAATTTGATAGTATTGACAAGCAAAGACTTTATTATCTCCATTGTATTTGAATAGATATAGATTGTCATTAAATTGTTGCAACACAACTATTTTACACAATTATAGAAAATGAACTGAATAGTAAAATAGGATCAATAACAGAAGTAAAACAGTTACTGAAGAAAAGCTTTTCTCGACTGACTCAAATAATATAATAAACTCCACAGCATTAATATCTGCACAGAAAAAACAAAAAAACTACACCAAATAAGGACTTGCACTGGATATCTGAAAAGAAAAAAAAAAAAAGAATGGCGAAGTCTGATAATATGAGATTGCTGAATATTGTGAACCAAGATCTTCTTCCATGGATTGACTTTGTAATATACTTCAGTCATGCCCTTTTCTTTGAATGAACACCTGCACTCCACCTGTTCAGCCCTCTTTATCCAAATTACTAGCACACTGAATACTGACTTTTGTACAGAAGCTGGCAAGTAGATATATATCTAGATAATTAGAGTAATGAGCATGTTTTTTCATACAGGCCTGTCACTTTACTTTAATCTCTGGCTATTCCAATCCTAGCCTTTTCTAAAGAGAACATGTTAATCACACCGACTGGTTTCAGGATTGAGAGGAGATTTTATTAAATAATGAAGTATCTACTAGGCTGGGACAACCACACTAATATTCTCCAGTAACCTAAATCAGATTTTAACCCCAGTCTCCAGAGGTGAATGCTTTGTGCAGTTCTAGTAATACAAATGTGTAAATTTGTAATCAGACTCCTGTGTAGAGCCAGTGTTTTATTTACTATGAGCTTAGCTGAAAGGTTCCTAGGGACTGAAGATAGTTGGGCTGTAATCCTGTCATTTGGTGACTTAATATTTTTATATTATCATGACATTAGCATAATTCTGACCTCTATTTTGCAGCATTTTATGTTTTTCAGGCACTAGTTTTGATGCTGTACCCATAGCGCATAGAATCAGCAAATATTCACATCGTTCCCTATTTTACTGAACATTTGGTGTGAAGTATTAAGTCTGATTTAATGTTATTAGTGCCTCAGAATAGGGCAAAATACATGAGTGTAGGCATTCATCTCTCAGTTTACCATAACACTGCCATAAAATGCTACTAAATGGGTGATAAACGTTTGTTCTCCCTTTTCCTTTCTAATTCTTCCTGCTGAATGTTCTGCCTCTACCCAGACAGCTTGAAAACTGATGCCAGCTCACCCATGTAGATCAATCATCAGGATTTTTCTACTTGCCCAAGCTGCAACAGAGCAATTGAGGTTGGCTCAGTTGCAATCCCTCATTAAAACTAGTCTCAAAGTAACATCAGCCTTTAGGTGCAGCATTTGGATTCAATTCTGAATATTTTGTGGGACCAAAGAATCAACTAAAAATTTTCACAATCTATGGCAAACCCCAAAGTTTTCCCCCTCTCTTATTAAAGAAAATATGAGAAACCAAAATATTGTCATATATTGCTCGACACTCAGCATATTTACAAGCAAATATTTGAAGTTTTGATTGTGGAAATGTATGAAAGATGATTACACTAATCATGACATGTCTTTTTCCTTTAAAGAAATTTGTTATTTAAGATCCTCATTTTGCAAAATATCAAACTGGCAGGCTAAAGACAGAGATAGCATATTTTTCCTCACAGGCTGACTACCTAATGTGTTTCAACTTTGTGTGCAATATAGCTTCATTCTGATTCTTCAACTCTTAATATTTGTAATATGAGTCAAGAAAAGGCCAGGCTGAAGATATTTATGGTGATTGCTTCATGATATGGACACCTGCCAACAAATAAGTTCATTCCTTCAACCATTTCTAACTTATGTGAGATCAATATCCAGGCTCTCTAGCAATAACCTTGCATCTATAATTGATATTGTTTGTTGGCCTGTGGTGCTGTGAGCAACAAAAGAACTAAGAAAGGGCTGAGAGAATAAATATTCATCCAAAGAAGAAGTCTTATGGAAATGTATCAATAAAGAAACAACATATGACGGAACTTTGAATGGAAACTTATAATGTGCTGATCTAAGAACATAAAACAAGAAAAAATTATTATGGACAGTCTCATTTCTAAGCAAAAGAGCAAATAAGGGTTCTCTAATGAATAGCCTCTAAATGCAGCTCTGAGAAGACTGCCCTAATGGGTTTCATGATTCACATGAACCAATGCCAAGGAGTAGAACAGTTCCCATTACCAAATAGGTGAAACAAGAGTCAACGACTTTGTCCAAGTATGAAGGAATTAATGGAAAGGAGAAAAGAGAAAACTGGGCAATATCACAGCATACATGGTGTCTGGACTGCAGTGGCAATGTTCACACAGATGACAAATTTCTTGTGTGGCAATATTCATACAGATGACATCACATAAAGATACCTTAGTTTGTGCCATAAAATAACACAATGATTAAATGACCTATGGACACTGAGGATGAGTTGACAAAAGACATTTTATGCAACTCTGAATTATACTGAAAACAAGGATTTTGGAAAGAACTTCAGAGTGGTAGATCAATATTTATTTGCTTTCTCTTTTTCTTCTAACCATAACTCTCTACTTACTTGGCCCAGTTAATTTATGAAATCAACTCTAGATCAGAGAAATTGACAAGCACTCATTGAGGAAAGAATATTACAGTTTAAAAGCATTAGGGATAGCAGTATAAATGATATATATTTTGCTGTTAAGTGACTCACCATAAAGTGAATTACAATGAACATATATTGGATGTATTTTAATGTGTCAAAAATAATTTCTATAACATGCAAACTTTTTGTTTCATGGTCATTCTCAGTAACACAGCCCCGCTCTTCTTTCCTAATTTTCTAGTCTAAATCCATTTTAAGTATACGCTTTTAGAGAACTAGTTTGTATTTCAGTTTATGCATCAATACCCTTTTCATACGAATACACATCACCACAAATCTTTCCAACTCACCAAATCATCATATTTGCATTTTTCAGTTTTGGTTTCCTTAAAATTAGTGAAGAGAAGTATCAAAAATTTTGTTCACTTTGTGAAGTCTTTCTTTTCACAGCACACCCTGCCACTTTACCACTAACAGCTACACAAGTTAGAAATAGTAAAAAAAAAGTTTCCATGAGCATGGAATTCACAGAGAATATAAAAAGAACATGATAACATATTCATAAAAATCACTTTGAAGTTCTCCTATTTGGGGGAATACAGCTTTTTTGTTTTTTTTCCCTAGGAAAACAAGCTCTATGGTATTGTTCTGTATGTCTGTATAGCTGCTTCCCAAAACAATGAACTTTGTGACCTATTTACATCAAATTTAAGAAAAAGGTAGATGTCTCAGAGATACCGAGTGCCAATGAGCTTCATGAACTACATGGCTGTGTACAGAAATAATTAACTAAATTCTGAAGAGAAAGCTCAACCATGTTTTTGGACACTAGAGTCTTCAGACTCACATCAGAGTAGACGATAAATATATTTGGCTTCATTAGCTTCATTGCTACTTGAATTATATCCTTAACATTGCTTTGATTTCTTTTATTTTCCTTGACAGGAACTTATCAGAAAATTATTTCTATCTGTAAATATTGGGGTTTTTTTCTCAGAAAATTGCTGACAAGCAAAATCTTTCAGCTCAAACACTAGCTTCGGAAGTTCCAGACTTAGATATCTTGTGAATATTTCTTCATGCAGTATCCTCTAATTTTCAAGACATATAACAGATGCAAGGAATGTATGAATTTGAAAAGTATAACATTGTACACCCTATCTGTGAAGAAAGCATAGAACTGTTTTTGAATCTGACACTGATTTATGGTTCTCATCAAAAACCACTTGAATTATCAAATAGCATTTGGCTTAGTTGGATTAAAAAGCTATTTATACCATTAAGAAATAATTTTATAATGTATATTTCAATTCTTACAGCTATTGCTGTTATCTATGTAACAAAAACCAATTTTCATATATCTTCAAGTTATCATTAGAATAAATAAAACTCTTTTGTCTCCATTGGCCCAATCCTGCAGTACATTAGCATCACTGAGTGCTCTTCTGGCACAAAGTCAAAAGAACAGTGCTAAATAAACTTTGTCAGAATTTGTGTGCTTATCACCTATTCCAAAAGGGTAATAAAAGTTTCCACACAGAATTCAAAGCTGAGATTTAGATAAAGCAAGAAGTAGAGACCAAATCACTGCCAGGCCTTGTAGTGATGCTTAAGTGTATTTATGACATTAATTTTATGAGCTCAATAGCATACTCCAGCAGCTCTCATTAATGTCCATCAGAATTATCTGTATGTTACCACGGCAGAACAGAACCTAGCAAACCTCTGTCATGAGCTGAGAAACTTTCTCAGAGTTCATGGGTATTGGTGAAGACACCACATTAGCTACTACTGAATGTGACAAATTTAATGCAGTTAATTTTCTGTGCTCTAGGAAGTTCATAACTAAGTTCTGGCACTTTCTGCCATGTGTCAAAATAACATTTACTACAGAATGCTCTGTTCCCTTGTTAAGCATTCAGACTGAACTTTCTTTTTTGGCTCACTAACAGAAGTCTGACCTATTTGCCTTTTGGAGGTATGCCAAGATGAGACTAGCAAGGTGCAAACTGACCTGCTCAGAGGTCACCAGCTTTTGAAAAGAAAGAGTGGTCAGGTACTATGCTTGAGAGAAAATCACACACCAACTAACTGACTAGGTGGGATTTACATGGATTATCATAGATCAAAATTTTAGAAAGAGTGTCAACATGTCAAATTTTCTTTAAGAGAAGGCAAGAAGTTCATCCAAACATTCCAAGGGCTTTATTTAGCATAACACCTTCTGCACTGTGGCTTAAAAGGGCTACTACTGCTTCAAAAAAAACCCCCATGTTCTGTCAGATTATTCAAAAGGATTTAACTTTTGGGAGAAATGTTCTCTTCATCCAAACATTCTTTATGGTTCCTGTAGTAGTTTGCCACCTCAGGGCTGGACATGTTTATTTCAGATTGGTAAATTCATTTCCTCGTCTTCTAACCTCACAGTTCACCTCGTAGTTCACACAGGTGTATTTTTTCCTCAGTCCCTAAAGATTCTTGACAATACACTTCAGATTTCATATTTCTCTTTTCTTAATAAAATAAAATGAAAAATTCCTAAAATAAGAGTGTATACATCACAGAGCTATTCACTATTCAATTATTCTTAGATGGTACAAGTCAGCTTCAAAAATTTCATACTTGTGGCAGGCATTTGTTTTATCCCACAGAGGCTTTCCTGGGTGAATTTTCTTAAAGATTATATTTTATTTCATTTGCAAATGATATTTTAGTGTATTGCGTATTTCTTGTCAGTGACAGCTTTTACATAAATACAGGATAGCTCCTCTAAGAGTCAGACATGCTCAAAAAGAAAATCATGGGACAGAAAGGTCCAAATTAGTTACAAATCTGATTGCAAGAGAGGAAAATAGAAATTCTACTGAAACGTGAACAGGGATGAATCACTACATGAAAAACTTAACATTGCACTGCATATTGTAGAATTATACACGCTTTTTAGCAGTACTAATTTTTCCTTCTGCATTAGGCTTGCAGCATTATCCAGAGATGGCCTCACTTTCACTTACATTGCTACCTGAACATAGGATGCTGGAGGAAGAGAATGCTGCTGTTGCTAGTCTTTTGTGAGTTTATATCCCAGCTTTCACATCCCAATTTTTCTCTTTGCATTTAAACAGTTTTCTACATTAACTCATATTAATTTAGTCAGTTTTTCCTTCACAATAATGTCCTTTATAATATTTAATTTTTATAAATTATATTTCTCTCTTATGTTTCTTTTTTGTACAGATATATGTTCATGTGTTTATTTCTTTATTAATCCAAAATTTTAAGCATTTCATAAATAAAATATATTCTGCTATTTTTCATAGAAGATTGTGAAAAAAGCTCTTTGCTCTTAGTCAGCTATTCTGCTGGTGTTTTCTATGTATTTAAATTTTCTACACCTTTTGGCATTATCAAGCAAACCCATAAAAGACTCATCAGATATGGTCAGTGACATGGTCAGATGACTCAATCCAACAACATGACTTCATTCTCATGTCAAGACAATGTTAAAGCTCTTCTGCCATCTACAAGTTAGAGCTGCACTAGATCTTCTTTTAACCTTATATTTCCACAACTACAGTTTCAAAACACTGAAAATATTTAAGGCAAAGATTTACTCTTTTAAGTCTAATTCAAGTCTTTTTTGTCAGGCACTTTGTTTATTTTGTGGCTATGATGATTTATCACACCCTGCTTATTCTCTTGGGAAAAATCAGAAGCAACAAAGACAACTTTGAGAGATTTTGACTTTTGGAGAACACAGAAAATCATTAATTTTAAATCTAAAGACTACTTATTGATTCTAATGCCTGATAAGTATTCAGCACATGCTTTAGGTTTGCTTATATTAACACAATCACTGTTCTGATTTACAAAGGACATTTTCCATTCTTCCATATATATGCTATTCAAAACTTTTAACCAGTAAACAGGCACTGAGGGCCAGGTTTCTCTCTTAGCTCCCCACCACATGCCACCACAAACTAAATTGTAGATTGTGGAATTTAAGGAATTAACAGTAATGTTTGCATTTGACAGATTTCACAATATACCAACCAGACATTTCAAAAACGGAGATTTCTATGTTTGTAAGGCAAGACAACAATCTAGCAGTGTACAACATTCCCACTAGAGTGAATTACAAATGAAAATATCCTTAGCAAACAACTCAAAGAAAATCTGAATGCAGCTGATAGTATACCAGTGAAAACCAGTGAAACCTACTCCATAGCACATGGGATGTCTAGAAATATCAGTACTTATTTTCACATTTAAAATCACTTGGTGTAGAAATGTGCTTTAGACAAAGTACATGAACTCTCTTCTATAGCAGCTTCCATTTATAACAGGGCTGATGTTGCCTAATTTAGTGCAGATTTCTGCTATGGACTCCCTCTGTACTTAAGATCTGCATCTAAGTTTGACCTTTGATCATAAGAGGAGGTCATTAATTTCAAGACACAGGACTGCTTTCTCTTGGGGATTCTGGAAGGAAAAGAAGTAGACACATTTTGCTACTACCTAAAAGCTCAATACCTGAAACATGCTGACAAATGATGGTGAGTCAGCTTCTTACTGCGTTCTCTCCTGTGGGGAGATGCCCACGCTGAATATCACGGAAGGGACCCCATGTTGGAGCAGGGCCTCTTCTGTGAGCAAGAAGCAAGGGAAACAATGTCATGAAATGGCTGCTACTCCCCTTCCCTCTCCTCCTGTGCCACTGGCCATGAGGACACAGAGAATTTGGAAGTCCAGCTGAGCCCAGGCAGAAGGGAAGGCTGGGGAGAAAGTGTTTTTAATATTTAGTTTGGTTTCTCACTATCCTACTCTGCTTTTCTTGGAAATAAATGCAATTAATTTCTCCAATATGAGACTGTTTTGCCTGTGATGGTAATTAGTGAGTGATCTCTCCTAGCCCTCAAGGCTTTTCCTGTCCATTTAAGGAGGGGAGTGACAGAGTAGCTAGATGACTTGCTGACCAGCCAAGATCAACCCACAACAGCCTTCAAGTGTTTTACTGGCTACAATAGAAACTTAGAGTGTACAAACAACAATTCTTCATTTTAACTCAGAAGACTCAACCCATTTCTTCCCATTCTCCCCTTATCCTACCAGGACAACATGGTATCTTTCCGAAGCAGATGGGGAAGTTTATTCTTCTTAAGGGCTAACTCAACAAACTGCTCAGTTTTTTTCAGGTTTGCCTTTGGGACTTGCACATCCATGATAGGTATGAAAAATGCATTATGATGAAAGACTTTTCTGATAACATAATGCAGCCTTACCTCTTGTCTAGACATGCACCTCTGTCATGAATGAGTCTATCCACTTACAGACCCCGTGCCTGTGTAATGACCATGATTATGACCCTGTTTATGCTGCTTTGCTATTTGTCCTCTCAGGAACGCATAGCAGAAAGTAATAAGCTCAAGTATTGAAAAGTAACTTAGAAATAAACTTACAACTAAGTATTAGATAACAAAGTGCAACAGTCAAAGATACTGAAATGGAAATGCAGCTCAGCACCATTTGACTTGTAGGCTCAAATAAAATCAGTAATGGCTTGATAACTCTCTAATCCTATTGCACAGAAGGACTTTAAATAACAAGAAGGATTTCTAAGCAGCAAACAGTTCCCTGGACCTCACATCCCATCTGAATAGAAAGCAGAGGAAAGAAAAGAGGCAGAGAAAATGTTCTGCTTTCCTCTGAATGACTCTTACTATGTTCTTGATACAGTGGAAGGTTTTCTTAGCGTTCACATTTCTCATTCCAGACAGGAAGAAACAGTTTGAATACTCTCTTCTGAACTCACCAATATCCCTGAGAATATTGATCTAATATTGATTTTTTTAACCTCCAACCCTTTACCAAAGGTATTAGCAATTTAACAACTGTAAACCTTGATCTAGCCTGAAAACACTCAGATGGCAAAGTTTGATAGTTATTGGTGCCCTTCATGTTTTGCCATCTCTGTGTTTTTAACATATATTTTTGAGTCAAAAAGTCGTGTTGTTGGATGCAACTAGCAGATTTCTGGTGTCTTTCTTTACTAGCATGTTCCACGTATTACAAACTGTTTCAAGACTTTGAAGACAAGAGATAACAAACTTTCTAAAAATATCTGTACTAGATGATCTGTACTCTTCAGGTAATAAATACAAGCTATATAAAAAAAAAATAAACCCAGCATATTTTCTGATTTTTTGATATATACATGTGCACAGAAACAGGTACACACAAACACAAACATAAGAGAAAACTCAAACTAGAAATCATCTAAAAAGGCTGTTCATTTTGATATTCTAGCTCAGCAACAAGACAGTCTCTAAGGGAATGTTTTGTATCTTTCAGCAATGGATTAGTCTACTTGTACAGAAAGCAATCTACCTGTAGCTTCTTTCTCTTCTTCTATTAATTGTTTAATAATCATTACATAATTGAAGAAGGACTCCTATTGCAAAGGCAGTTAACACCATCTATTCAACATCACAAATGGAAA
The DNA here is from genome assembly GCF_026979565.1 of Vidua chalybeata. Taxonomy (NCBI): domain Eukaryota; kingdom Metazoa; phylum Chordata; class Aves; order Passeriformes; family Viduidae; genus Vidua; species Vidua chalybeata. The sequence continues at coordinate 25,964,605 of NC_071535.1, forward strand.
GAGCATAACATGTAAATTTTAAAAATTAACCTGGGAGCTTTCTCTCTGAAGAAGACTTGAGAATGCAACCCAGATATTCAGACTCCTTGCTCACAGTTCTAATTCTGCATCTATACTCCTATTAAGTATAATATTCTTCTACAAGTACCTATTCTACAAGCACAGAACCACCCATGGCTCAGAGGCCAAGGAGCAGACAAGAAAGGAGTATATCATGATGCATGGATTATTTATTTAAAATTGTATTTGGAATTCTGGGGAGTAATGGCAACTTCACACTTCATATATTGCAACTGAGTTCACAGAAAAGAAGTTGCTGTCTCCCAGTCTTTCAGAAACAGTGTTCTCCTTCAAGGCATCAGTTATTTTTTAGTAATTCACTGTCCTGCTTAATTGGCTCAGATTTTCAAAGCATCTTAGGCCCCTTTCTCTCATCATTGACTGAAATCAAATCACATTACTCTTTCAATTCTGTGTAGAAATATTCTCCAGCAGCCACACTGAATTATTTTCTGTAGTTGGAGAATTAAAAAAAAAACCCTTTCCCCCCCCCTTTGGCTCATTCTGAATCTAAGATCAGTATTGTCCTTATGCTAGTAATTTTTAATTGCCACCAGATACATGACGGTTTCTAGTTGCAGGAAATCAGCTTTGTTAATGTATTAGAATCTGTAAAGCCCTTTCCCTCCTGCTTGCTGCTCAGAAGCAGCACTTCTTGAAACAGATTTAATCAGAAAACAGTGAAACAGAAAGTTAAATATTGCCTCTATTATTTCCTAATGTCATCCTTCACAGAGTTAAGCAACCACTAAATGCTGATAATTTTCCTGATGTGACTCTTACTGCTTAAGGAGTCTATCCTGTTTAAAAATGTCATGCATGTTGCTATTTCTACAGTTTTATAATTTGTCAACAAATCAACTACCTGTTTAGCAGCCCTCATGAGGGATTTAAAATAGCTGCCATGAAAATCCTGTGCATTTACTATTTTTATAACAAACTTGATTGTCACCTATGATATTTCAAAGATCACTTCTCATATAGACATCATGCTGGAAATTAGATGCAGGGCTTTGCTTTCCATGGAACATTATGCAGCGGCACTCTGGCTAATAAATCTTTGTAGCTAATGCATTCCAGATGGAAGCCATGTCTCGCAGATTTAACCTTCCTAAACCCTTCCAAAAATTCCTCCCATCAAAAGCTTTCTGAATGAGATATGTTTGATTGAAATAGGATCATCAATACATGACACCTAAGTAATAGTACAGATGATTACTGCCTGCAGAAAATTGCCATTTCCCTTCACACAAAGATATTGTCTTTGCACAACCACGGGGCATGAAGATGGACCTTATGAGCTTCACCAAATAATTTAAATGTTTTTTTCTGAACTCTTAGTGCTATTAACAGATGCTGTAAAGAAAACATCCACTTCTGTCTCTTTAACTTGGGTATGTGCACAAATACTGCTAAAAAGAGGAATCAAGTCTCTCACAGAAGCCACTAATTAACATCACTTTTTAATCATGTCACCAGGTTTAGCCAGTCTACATCATTAGTTTATGTCAGACAGAAGCAGTGAAACATCTAAACACCTACATGTAGATCCTTATGAAATCAGTCATGTGAAGTGGTAAGGTCAGTGTTAGACAAGGCTGCAGCTACTCTCTACTATTTAGAAACCATTACAAATCACCTCGCTAACAGACAAAAACAGAATAATTTTAAAATCCTTAGATTTTCTTGTAAGGCAATTTCTCAGTAACAACTCTCAAATGTAGAGCAATATTTTAATCCCACCTGTGAATGACAAAAAATAGCATGATATTCTAGCCAGTTATCTGTGCTTCACTATTGGCAGTGTTCAAATGGCTCTATATTGCTTTTACTTGAGCTTCTGAACTCTGCAGTCCTTTGTCTGAAGAAAACAATTTTTTAATCAAGTACAAAATAAAAGGACTCTAAATCTCAAAACATTATCAGTGCACATTCAATATGTGAAAATCTAAGGAAATTGTTTGATGTCTTAAACAAAATGGATATAGAAAAATCTTTAGGTAGCAAAGGTTTTCTTCCTATGCACCACACTTCTGTGAAAGTGAAATCCTGGAAGAATTTTGTGTGACCTACAATTACATTTCTTATACAAATGTACTCCTGGCATGTGCAGACACAGTACAAGCTTGGGTCCGAAAAGTATGAATGACAAGTACAGAAACAATTCTACTGTGCAACTGTCTTTATTTTAAACCTTTAAAACCCTTAAGAGCCCCTTTCCAATGCATAGTTCACTTTGATCCACAGAGTTGTAATCTTTCATTAAGAGTCGATCACACCCAAATGTCATTTGCAAGCTCTCAGATGAGAGTGTAACAATAGACCCCTAACTGCAGAGATGGAGAAAAGATCAAGCACACTTCAGCTGGGAAAGCAGCAGGAGATTTGCACACAGGCAGACACCTGGGCAAGGTTAGCTGTGCTGAGGCTCCATTCCACTTCATTCAAAAGGAGCTTGCTCTACTTATGTGTTTGAAAGATAATAAGCAACCATTGTTGCTGAAGATCATTTCATTTGGTTAGTGTCCCAACCAAAGGAGAGAGTCAATGTTGGACACATATTTTTATATCAGTGCCAACCTTAACATAGTAAGAAGCATAGAGGAAACTTAATAGGAAGTGGAATATATTTCTTTTCGTTGAAGGGAAGTGCTTCTTACTGCCTTAGTCAGATATAATATCACTGAATGTGACTTGTCTTTTTACTTATTCTATCAATCTGAGTCAGCTTCAGCGAAATAGTGCTTCAAAAAGGCAGCAAAAAAAAAAAAAAAAAAAAAGAAAAGCATTTGTCTGCTTTTGGAGAGGCTCCTTTCAAATGAGATTAGAAAGTTTGGGTCCATTTTTTCATGTCTAATCCTATTATGCTCGCTAATGAACTCAGTTTGCCTCAGTGGTTAAAATAAAAGCCAGTGGTTTTGTCCAAAAAAGCACAGATTCTCCTTCAGAAGAATATATTAAACTGTACAGCTCAATATTACACATTTGTACCATCCAAGGAAGGCTTTTCTAAGATATGCTGCTGACTGCACTGTACAGCATAAGTATTGAACAGTTTTAATTGAATAAGAAGACATTAAACTAATATAGATCTTTGCTGTACCTTCAGCCAAATAGAGGGAGTAAAAGGGCAACATCATTATTAAGATAAGACAAGAAGATTTTTAGATAAACTTCTGTCTTTAGAGCAGTAACTCCTGCAAAAACCCCACAGAAGTGATAAATACCAAGCCTGCACTTATAAAAATCCTTTGCTTTTGTGATACGAAAGCAGCAATTTTCCTTGAAGTACATACAATACTGAAATTTGGTCTGGAATGTAGTTTATTTTCATCAGCATGCCAACCTGCTTTAAATAAAACCACTTTTAAGTCCAAGTATCTCAGTCATAATCACAGCATCAAATATTCTGAACCCTACTGCAATTGAGTAAGAAATAGTAGAGTACAGCTATGGGAACATACATAGATGGGAAACCCTTCTAGAAGTTTTCTGTGCACCAGGAAAATACTTACACTTCTTTTCAGTATAGCCAATACTTTCACTAATCATTGCCCAACAGGTAGCTCCATACTGTTCTGATGCTGTATAACCCACTACATTTTTACTACAAAATGGAAAAAGGGAAGAGGAATTTGGCTTATTTCCACTTTTACCAAACAGTGAAGTAGGACAGGCTGTTCCATCTAATGAATGTTTTAATATAGAAAGGGGTCAAGAAAATCTTTGTATAAAACTAGACATAGAGGCTAGCTGGACCTCTTGGCTGTCTCAGCAGGGCTCAGAAATCCAGCATCTGGGTTGTTAGAACTTGATAAAGAAGGGACAGACCACATTGCAAGCTTCATGTGAATGCTAAGAATTTCATTGAAATGTCAGGGAGACAGGATCTAAGCAGAATTAATTTTATATAAAGAAAAAACAGGCTGCCCCAAGTGAGATGTACTTTGGGGCTAGTTTCCTTGCAATTTTTTTTTCCCTTTTTTTTTACCTTCTCTTTTGGAAGCCAGAAAGTTCTAGAAGTCCCCCATAAACAGGATAAGAAGAGAACCTTTCCTTCATGGAGGCAGTGCTGGGGGCTCTGCTTAAAGGATCCAGATCAAAATTAAAACATATTTGAGCTTTTTTCTCTATTAAATTTCACATCCTTGTAATTTAAGTCTTTCATAAACTTCTTTGCATGCTCTGTCTGTGACAGTGAAGCTCACATATTGCTACCTCACAATTAACATCTTTTTGTGTACATAAAACCTCAGGCATAGATTTTCTACATTTCTTTCTCATTAAGAAAAGCATACAGACCACAGATACCAACATTTTGAAATAGGCCATAAAACATACTGTAATATGTTCTGCAACTAACTACATGAAGAATTTTGGCAATTGTCATCATAATGGTTTTGTTTCAAATTAGCTTCTCTCATAGTCTGCATGTATGAGGTTTAGGTTCAAAGCCATGTGCTTCTCCCTTTTGAAAGCCTGCTGTTTTAATGCTAGGAAGAAAGAGAAGTTTGCAATGAGAGGACTGGTTCTCCTGGGAGATTAAAACAAAAATGCCAAGGGAACTCCCAAGCAGTCTCTTCTGTCCTGATGGGCAAGCAACCATATGAAATAATCTAACTCACAGAGATATTGCTAAGAGTCTTTTTATGACAGTTACAGTTACAGTTATGACAGAGAGATTCAGCATTTATACATGTAAACATCTGACTTAGAAACTTATAAGGGAGCATGATAAAAGAAGGGACTGTAGGCTAAAATCAGAAAGACCTTTAAGAAGGTAATCTGTCCTCTTTTAAAGCAGATTTCAAAGATTTAATTTGCAAGAAAGAAACAAAGCACACAACATGATAATGTATATATCACATGAAATTTTACGATGTATGTATAGACCCTATGAAAATGGGGAAAAACAGAAAGTAGGAAGATGGTATAGTTACACATTCTTCCAATACTCCCCCAACAATCTGTGGCCCTAGCATTTCCAGAGTCAGAGATGGTTTCTGAGCTCTTTGAATAAAGCAAGTATCATCTGGAAGGAAAGACTAAAGCATAAAAAAAAAAAAAAAAAGTACCATTGGAAATACATTTATTCTCAATTAACTAGTGAAGGGACAATGCCAGAATGGTTAAATTATTGTTTTTCCATCTCTTGGCTGCCTCACAGCTACAATAACAGTCATATTCCTGATGAAGTTGACTATATCACAAAAACATTATCTAATATTCATTCTCCTGTTCTGGATGGAGGATATGGAACAACAACAAAATCAATAAATTTAACTCCCTCTCCCCTCTGTGAACAAAATGGACTGCCAGCTTCCCTGCTCACACACTCTGACTCGTGTGATGTGAGGTCGCTATCCAGATTAGTTCTCCCATTCATCGTCTTTCAGTTGGAATATCTCCCCTGCCAACAAATAAGCGAGAACTTCTAGTATAACACGGATCACTCTTCTTCCTGTGAGAGCAGACTCTGAGCAAGGCAGAGCACAGCATTCCGAGCATCAACATTTATTTGTTTTGGTCTCTGAACTTTGTACTGTCTCAGTATTTACCATATTCAGAATAGATTTCATCTTTTGTAGAGATAGACTGGCATTGGTGTTTACCTGATGGAGGATATATGGGTGGAATCACATGGACTGTGATTTCCACAAAACAATCTGTGGCATGCTAATGCTTGAAGCAGGACTAGGGGAAAAAAGTGATCAGCGAGGCATAGACGTGCAATTAAGTCTAAATGAATGGGAGTTCTTTCTCCCAGGCCTTACCAGACTACAGCATGCTTCTTACTGCAATCTAATATTTGCTTTCCCTTTAAAATGTTTTACTGCATGCATCAATCCAATAATCAACTAGTCTTAAACAGGTATGTTATAAAAAGTTCTATTGCAATATTCAAAATAACAGAGGAGCTTTTGTGTGCTATAAAACTAAATATACAAGATCTCTTGTACTTTGAAACAAATGATGAAATGGGAAAAGGTAGGACTATACAAAGTCACAAGAGGTCTGGAGAAATAAAGGGTCAATAGGAACACTCCCCAGCCCCAACAACTCTTCGAGGCATCCAGTGAAGTCAAATGGAAGCAACTTTCAACAAAAGGAACTACATTTTTCTTAACATAGTACACAGTTTCAACCACTTGTTGACATGCAAGATGGAGAGGTCAAATTCCTACACAAATTTGAAAGTAATTAAACTCAACAATAAGATATTTAAAAACCTGCAAAGGTGTGGGTCTCCATTTGGCTCAGAAAATCTTTAAAGTGCAGACAAAAGCAGGAGCAAAACATTATTACATGCTTGTCTTACACTACTATTTTTCCCCATGTATTTCATAATGGCCTCTGCCAAAGATGGAACAGTAGGGTACATGATACTTTTGTCTTATCCAGTAGGACCACTCATCTGCCTTGTCTCAAATTTTGGTCCTCAGAAGCACCGTGTGTAGTAAAGATGACAGGGTCTGAATAAAAACGGTTGTACATGTGGTTCACACATATCAGAAACTGATCATAATTAGAGTACTTGCTAACTCTGTGAGAGAATTTATGTCATAATTCCCCAAAGTTAAAGATCAAAGGAAATATCTTACATGGTTTACCTTATTGCACATTTAAAATTCTGTAGTTATACAGGCATATACTCTTACACTCAAAGTACTGTTCTGCAATATGCTGTGGCATGCTTTGTTTGCTATTGTAACTTGGCATTCAGAGTATGATGGGTGGAGAATTCCTTTTTAATTTGTTTAATATTAAATTTTATGGTTGTAAGAAAACAGAGGATTTGAAGTTTATGGTTGCCCAAATCTAAATATAATAATTAAATTATTGCATGCAGTTTGCACTTCCAGAATTCATGAAATATGTACTGGAAGAGAGAGTGTCATTCTGATGACACAGGGGAAAAATAGAAGAAAGAAAAAGAGAAAAAGGAAGTCAGCATGAGTTCCTGTGCTCTGCATTATAAAGTAGGAAACATGGATTTCACTTCTGGATTCTGTCCCTGGTTTACCAGACTAAAAGTCACAAGAAGCAGCAGTACAATCACACTCTTTTATCCAAAGCCAGTTCAGGTCAATGGGAGTATTTTCATTACTTTCAATGGGTTTGGATCAGACCCCTAAGCCTTGTGAAGTAACTGCTTGTAATGTCACTCAACATCAGCTCTGACCACTCTAGGAGCCACACTGGCAAATTCATAATGAAATCCGCTCTTATTTCTAAGCTGAAAAATGAAATACTGTAATGCTTTTAATATTGTTGGCAGGTAAAAGACAGTAGCAGTGGTGGTAGTGTGTGTGCATGTTTATAATTGCTAACCAAAAGCAAAAAAGAGTTGTAGTGAAGGCATTTTCTACTAAAAAAATAATGAAAGAAGAATGGTGCATTTGTACATTATTTGACTCATTTGGCAGTTAACCAACCAGCTTGGCAAAGAGGAATCTTCCTTAGTTTTAGATACAAATGTTTGAAATACACAAAGGCATCAACTGAAAAAAAAAAAAAAAAAAAAAAAAAGACAATCCCAAACCTCAATCAAACCCAGAAATATTCCAGGTAATGTGACTGCTGTAAAACACTTCATTTTAAAATCTTGTTTCTAAATTAAAGCATTTTGGGGCTGCCATTACCTTTTGCAAGTTGGCTGCAATGAATTAAGAGAATTATTTGCAATCTCAGTCAGCTTTGTAGCAGACAAGCAGATCATTAAATACAGCAATGTGGCTAGTATTTTCTCATCATAGAAAGTGGTCGCTCCAGGTGGCAGTATCCTTGGCTCTAAAGAAGCCTAGATTACCATGTTTAGTGTGCACTAGAAAATTTTATAAACTAGATTCCAATTTGAAGCTTCCATGACTTCTGTTATTTTTAATGTAGACTTATATAAAAAGTAAAACTTGAAAGTATTATCATTTTGTAGTCTGAGGAATTTGTTAAATCTGACACAGAAGAGATATATTGGAAACTTGTTTCTGGTGGACATGAAGAAGTAGAAAAGATGATTATTCCAACTTCTCTGAAAAAGTGCCATTCTACATGCTGAACTTAGCCCAAACTTGTAATTTTTGGTCCTCAGTTATTACTGATAAGCTATCTGGCCACAAGTTGAATCCCACTGACATTTTCTGAGAAGAAAAAGAGAGAGAGAGTGAGAAATCTTGCAGTAGCTTTACTTTCCTAGTGAGAAGTTGGGGCCTACACCCAATACGTTTGGGTTCAGTTCGTGCTTACAAGCCTATTGCAGCACTACTCAGCACTTCTCCTTTGACGTGCTCAGTTTACCACTGATGTTAGAAACAGCCCATGTAGTTTTCAGTGCTAGTCCACCAACATGTTACAGAGACAGCAGTCCATCCTATGCCATTTTTGACCATGCAGTATGGCATTCCTGGAAATATGCATGTTTAGCTATACCAGCAAGTCTTGGCAAAGTTTAAAGTACTTACCATTTCATGAAGCAAACAGATACAAAACTAGAAATCTACTTTCCAAACTAGTATGGAATAATTGAGTGAATCTACTAATGAATTGTTTAAGAAATTTCAGTCTTTTAAAACTCTATTATTAAATGCATTTATTTCTTTTTCTGCAATATTTGCACACTGCTTATAATGAAATTTACAAACCTACTAATAGTATCACTACATGGCATCAAAGAACATATTCAAGCTAATCTGATTCTCATAGAAGAAATAAAAAGGATTTGAACCATTTTTAGACAGAAAATGTAATATAGAAAAGAAGTGCACAGAATAGCCACACTACAACTCTTAAAATTGTATAACTGTATATAAATAAATTTCTATATATCACTGTATATAACACCATATAACTGCACAACTCCTATACGTTATTTTCTAAAACAATTACCTGCCCTTGGAAAAATTAATTTCTTAAACTATCTATAATAATAATTTAGCAAAAATACATTTCCATATATGCCAACATTCTTCAGACCTTCAAAACACATTTTATTTTAAAATAATTACATTGTAAATGCAAGGAAACAAAGTATCATTTGCAATTTTGTATTCTAAGGGGCTTATGCTTTCTCTAATGACAAATAAATTTCTGAGTAAAAGATCTATTAAATATCTTTATATGTCAGTTTATTTGTGGTCACATACACACAAGTACTATCGACCAAAACAGGCTGTCCAGCAGAGGGCTCCTTTGAAACAGAGAGTGGAGAAAGAGGCAGAGTCTTTCAATGTATAGACAAAACGGAGATTACACAAGCATTATGTATGCTAAGGTCCAGCAATTATTTTAGCAAATCATCAGCATACAAATGGCTTATTGATGTAAAAATTATAATTCTTTTTTAAAGAATGAAATGCTTCCATAAGACCCATTGGAGAAAAATGTGGAAACCAAATTATTTTTCCTTAAAAACGGCTCTAATCTTCATATTTTCATTTGTTAAGGCACTGTGTGCCTATTAAGAATATCAGTTTAACTGTATTTCTATTTTCAGTAAAATATATATGAAGCAACCTGTAGAAATTAAAGAAACATTAGTTTATCAGGCACTTAGGTATACAATATTAAACTCAAAGTGAAATGGCATGAAATAAGTATTTTTCTGGTTTTTTTTTCATGAAAAATATAGAAACAGGGAACCACAGGGCTGCACAGACCTGCTGCTGCCCCATACAGCCATTTTTAAGAATCCACTAATATTCAACTTGATAATTTTTTGATAGTGCTCGTCTACAAAAATCTTTTGCTTTCCAGAACTAGGAAATAGTACTGTGACACTGAGTGGTCTGCATATTTTTTGAGGTTTCTACTTTGTAATTTCCACTCTAACTTATTTCTTGGGGATTCCCAAGAAATACAATAACATTTTTAGTTATAAGGAATACATAAGAAGCCACTAAAAAATTAAATTAATCTGATCTTTCCTATTAATAGAAGGTTAAAATACTGGTAGATCAATACTTGAAATGTCTATAGCAATCTTATAAAATACATTTCTTCACAGTTTCCAGATGTGTGCATATTTTTTTTCCAAACTTGATAGTGACTTGTAAAACATACAAATGGAAAGAAATTAATCTGAACTAAGAAATTAATCTCAACTATGTTTCCAAAGTCACATCAGGTAATCAAAATATTCAAGTGAGAGGGAAGGTAAAATGGTTATGAGTGTTACAATTATGAAGTATTTTTTGTTTCTTACATTACATAATATTTTTCACTTTTTCTCACCTGCTACAAGTGAATAGGGGCAGGTTTATGAAAGAAAACCTAAAGAGGATTCATATGCATGCTACAGCTGAATATGGCTCCCATTCCAGTCAGCTTTGTATCCATGAGAAATACAAGAGTCAAAACTCAGCATGATTCTTTCTTCTTTTAATATGTGCTGACAGGACTGATTCTGCTTGCTTCACTGTCAAGGGCAGACATTTGCCATGGCTACATAGATGTCAGACTAGAACCCAAAAGTGCCCTCCATGGGCAATTTCAAGAAACCATTTGAGAAAATTCTTCATCATTTAAGCACGCAAGTTGTTATAGAAGAGTATGCATAACTAAGGATCACAAGCAACTGTATAGAGAGCTTATTGTCTGAAGCAGACAGAATGTAGCTGAACACTATGCAGATCCATATTGTCTGGAGTTACAGAAATTTTCTTCTCCATGTTGTTGTTGCTGAAGGGCTAATCAGATTTAAGGGGTTGCTACTTGGCTCTGAAGAAACCAGTTGGGAATGGGGGAATTTGGCTACCTTGCTGACTGATACAACGTATCCTGTCCTACACTTTGCACTTTTGACCCTTGCATCTTCTTTTAGAGGAATCCATGTGCTGTCTTCAGTGTCCCTTGCCAGCTCTGCCCCACATAGCCAGAGCCAAATCTGGAGTTGGGCTTTGAATGGGATGTAATTTTGTAACACTTAAAGAACAACTGTATTATAATATGGTCTTCAAACAAATAAGTGTAAAAGGAAACAACATGGAAAGTAAACTTTTATCTTCACTACAGACTTAAAATTGCATAAACATGCTATATTTTCTTCCATATGAATATCACATTCTGGTATTTATGTTGCAACTAGCCAGACAACATTTGCTAATAGCTACTTTTAATACAGCATATCATACTGCTTAACCCCTTGGCTTGCCGGGCAGTTTAGAAGCTCCTACTGTGATGTTTTTGTTCTCACATATGCGCTAGTAAAGGCTGTCACAGTCCTCATTAAATAAACAGACATACATGCCAATTAATAATTTAATTTACAGGGAGAATCTTGACATAGAGCTAGGAGGTGAATTGCTAGTACCTTCTGAATTGTCTCATCTTAAAATAGCAAGCAAACAGGTTTTAGCCCCACCTCCAAAGTTATGCCACTGTAATGAGATTGGAATATCTGCAAATTGTTAGTTTTGTATTTGCTGTCATAAAAGCTGTCCATTACTATGTGCAATTTTATAAATAAAGGCATGGGTTTAAAAAAAGGCCAGATCTTCTAATTTTACAGATATTCCCAATATTCTATTGTTCTAAATTTTAGCAGGATTTTGTCTGGCATTGAAGCATGCTTAGTTTTATAGATTTTTAAATTTGTATGAATATAATTCTTTAAATATTCCAAAAACAACACTATTGTTACTATTTTGAAAAAGATTTTTTCCACTTAAATATTGTCCTGAATATGCAAGTATGCATTTACTTTTCTGTTCTTTTCTAGCAGCACAGAACATTTCTGACATTTTGTTTAGGATAAGTTCTTTGAAATTCAAACAGTGCTTTAGGAAGGTACAGATATCTCTTCCTGATGCAAACAGTTGGCTAACAACATCAAAATTATTTCTCCATGAGAAGCAGATCCACAAGCAGTTCTAATGGAAATATTTGGATCATTTCCCCACTTCTAATTTGGGCACACATTGCCAAGTCTCCCTGTACAGCATTCCTGTTATCTTGCTGTTCTTGCTCATCTTTCTCAAGCACAACTTTGTCAAGGCTATCACTACCACGTGTCTCAACTTATGTCATACCTTCTTTTACCACCCTGCAAAGAGCTTCTAGCACCTATTTATTCAAAACTTGTATTAAAATTAGACATCTTTGGGGCCAGTACCTTCTAATGCCATGATTATTACTACTTACTCTCTCTTAAGCTTTTCTCACTAAATTGAATAGAGGATGCTTTTACAGGTACAATCTTGCCTTTTCACTCTGTTACTTCATACACTCATACTCATGGTCTGTTTCTGTTCCCCAGATCACAGCAGTTTTTATACATCAAAATTATCCAGGTAAAACTCTTTATCGTTTCATTTGCTACACTCCCTGCAAAACAGCTTTTCCCAAGCACCTACAGTGTTATCCTACATCTTTACATCAAATCCCTCTTTGAAAGTGTTCTCTATTAATGAGGTTTAAATAAAAACTATAAGATAGATTTTATATCAAAAAGATGTAAAAGTTGTATGTCTCACTGAACTCTAAAGAGAAGTGATTTTTCCAATAAACATTTCTACCTGAGATCATAGAAAGAAGATGGCCAACTCAGGAAATTTTAGGGACAGTTCTCTTAAAATCGTGGATCACTGATAAAACAGCTGAATATAGGTGTAGGATTCCAAGTTCTTATCTGTGCACAATTTCTGCAATGATAAAGAGATATAAATTTGCAATCATACAACATTCCTTTTCGCCTCAACTTTTTTTTTTTGCCTTTGTGATGTAGTTCTGAGGAAACAAAAATTTTTATCTATCAATGATTTCAAACCTTGTATACATAGCTATACAGAACTATATCTTTTGATTGAAAATTATCTTTTGATGGACTAGCTCTGCACATTTGGTCTCTCGAGCCAAGGTAACACTGAGAGCATAAAACTTCTAAATAAAAAACTAAAAATAGCAGCTTTGAATGAGATGCCTTTCCTGTCCAACTGTTCTCTTCATTTTCTGTAATTTTAAGCAATCAGTAAGACTGCAAAAAACAAATAAATAAATGGACATTTACTTCAGGCATATTCCTGTCCGTCTCTCGGAGTCCTTGATGATTACTGTCACTTGCTGCAGAATCACATCATGCTCCTAATGCCCCTGCCATTCTGGATTTTTATCCATACTAGTATTCCCATTGTTAGCCCTAACAAAACTAGCAACTGCTGTAATTTTACAGTGAGATCAGCCAGTGTAGGAGTTCAAGGATATATCAGTATCAACATGTAGCTGTTTAGTATGTTCAAGAAAGTGTCCCTGTTACATTTGTAAGGGTTTTTTTTTTTAATACAGAAGAAAATGGACTCCAAATGCATTAGCTTTTCAAAGCACATCTAGGATAATCAAGAGTGCAGAATAGGAAAAAGAAGGGAAAAAAAAGGGAAAAAATGGTATGATTTTAAAAAAATTCCATAGCATATAATCCTTTTACTAAAGAACACAATAAAAGCTAGAAACATCCCCTTGTTCCAGAGATAATATAAATGTTATTTTAAATACCAAACTCTGCCCTCAATTACATTCAAGCAAAATCAGATCAGATTTTAGTTGTGGGTAAGCACTGCATGTTGCCCATTGCAAAAGCAATTCCCTTCTGTTTCAGTGAGCTGTTCAGTTTTTTTTATGAAGAAGTGAATTTATAAGAAGAAGAACTATTTGCTCATTTTCTGTATATAATCTGATTTTACCAACAAAGTAATGTAACATGGAAGTGGGATTATTTAAACCATCACTTCACTACACAGAGGGCTGTTCAATGCACTGCTCTTGCCAGACTTGTCACAGTGACTGACATTTTCTAATATTGAACTGGAAATAATATGGATATTTAATACTGCAGAGTTTACATCAAGTAGAAGAAAAGTGCTATTGTTTATCAGCAATCTACTTCTGATGGCATATATCTAGATAGACGTAATTATTACTGTGATGAAACATGATTTTCAAATAATAGAATAAACACATCTGTATAATGTTTGCAAGGCTTAATATCAGGTGATTTGGAAATCTTATAATTTCCTATTATTAACCATTTTCTATGCTTCCCTCTTGAATTTTGACTAAAATTTACCTTTTAGATCTGTTATGCCACTCATTAATTTTTTACAATATCCATCTGTGCATTGCAATCTCTATTCTCCATGGCTCCACATTGTTTTGGCTAACTAACAGGCCCATATGTTGCCTTAATGTATTTCTGCACAATGTTTGTGCTTTTGGAAAAGACGGGAAAAAAAAAAAAGCCACAGGGAAAAACCACAGGCCTAAATAAGCTATAAGGAGCATCCACATACAGTTAGACTGTCTTTACTGAGTCTGGAGACATTATGATTCTGCTGCGACAAGCAGCATTTGTCTTCATTTTGTCTGACTGTCCTCATGTGTTATTATTAGTGGCTGTCAGGCAGCAGCAGAAAAAAAATAGCATCACTTGACTAAGAAGTTGAATGCATAAATGCAATAACTACACACTGGTAGCTGAGGAGAGGATGTCTGATAAGATGGTCTAAATGCAAAAATCCTCCTATAATTACATTTAAAAGGGAAAAAACACATATCTGGCAAAACATAAGCATCCCTCCTCCCTTCTGCTTGCATAGCTAAATTAGGAACTAATTATAAATACAACTTAGCTGCATCTGAAGAAGTTGCTTTAAGAATATCCTTTCAGAATGTCAGTTTAGTTTAATAGCAAGAAAACAAATATGTTGGAATATTCACATCAAGTCATGTTTTTCTGATAACGTTGATAAATATGAACATTTTAAACATGAATTCCTTATCATACAGAAGTTCACACTGAAATGTATTTATGTATTTGACACTTTTAAAGCCCAAAGTACCAAATATAGTCTCTGGTTCTGAGAAGGACCAAATGAAGTTTCTTTATCATAAATTTTCAGTTGTAATATACAGCAAGTAATAATGATAATAAATAAACAACTTTTATAGAGGATAAATGAGTACATCAAGAAAATTACTGTATAAGAGGGAGAAACCATAGGCTTTCCACTTCACATATGTACAGATGATTAAAAGCAGATATAAGCTTATGATATTCTTGGCTTTAAAGTGATTCAATTATTTCTCTAAGACGACGTATATTTTGAAAATACATACATAGAAACACTTATAGAGCATCTTTTTTATGGCAGGCAATATGAAACTCATCTGTGAAGTCTCATAACAAACTGATATCCCATGAAACATGCCATAATTGCATTATTTTATAATAACTTCTTATGCTAAACATATTTCACTTAAGGCTTAATAATCAAATGAGTGCCACAACAAAGACCATTTTGTCTTCAGCAATTAAAAAACCACAAATCCAAAACCAAAAAAAAACCCAACCAAAGGAAAAAGAAACCACTTTATAGCAAATCAATAGTGAAATGTGGGTCCTGCTGTAGTCAGAGGCAATGTTTCCATTTACTTTGTGGAACTATTTCTATTGCAAGAAGGTAAGCAAACAAGTTATATCAGTAATCAAAACAAAATAATGTGCAGCTGACAGTACTGACAAGAGTTTCTCATGAGCAGCCTTCAATGACACATACAGGTATTAGGAATTTTGCCAGTACCTAAAAGATCTGGTGGCAGATCATTATTTACATTAGCTAGGAAAAGATGCTTATCACTCACTGCTGCTCCTGTTCATTTTTATTCTAGGTTCATGGATAACTACTGAGTTCCAATTTCCAAAATTAACCTTCACTTTTAGCTGTTTTCATTTGGAAGCCTTCTACTGGTTTTTCTCTACAAAATTTCACATTCTGGCAGATCCAGAGGTGTGCGTTGAAAGAGGAGCTCTGGCTTACAGTTTTACCATCAGTGGTTCAATCACTGGATTTTCTAACCTTGGTCAGATTTTTTTACCAGATTCAAAGTGATAGCAACCATTCACTTCTGCACATCACAGAAGCTTTTCACCTTCACCAAGTACATATATTAAATGGAAATACACTGGAAAACTGATGCAGCCAGACTGAATGATTTGCTCAGGAAATACAAGTCTGACACGAAGCCAAAAACCCAATCCAAATTCATGAATCCTGATGCAGTTTTCTAAGCACGAATTGGTGTGACCTCACACATGCTGAACAGTTAGGCAAAAGCTTGATTTTATGAATCAGGAACTGTGAGCATATTGTCACAATTTTTTCTCCTATTACCACTGCAAATCCCAAGACTGGGATGGAAGGAAAAGAAAGGAGGCAAAAGCTGGTAGCACTTTGGTCTATTTTCAGTAGAATGATTAAATTTTTTCCAAAAGTAAAATGCATATGATTACTGTTGATACAGAACTGTGACAGGTAATACCTTGATCCACATATTCTGTGTTGCAGTTGTGTTGAAAAACTTTTATTCAACCTCAAGTTTCAACAAGATAAATGAGAAACAGCCATGGAAACCTACATGGCCATATTCAGAGTTATTTTTTCTGAAACACACTGAGGTAATTGCACAAGATTATACTACACAGAGCCAAGAAACTGTATCCAATCTTTAACAGAAGCAGCCTCTTTGTGCCATGTACAGGAGACAGAAACAATCACTTTCTTATTTACAAAAATGCCCCTGCATCCTTCCTGGTATCAAAAAACCACTAGTGAAGAAGAAAGTGTTTTGTCATTTTTGGGCAAGGATAGTTAAAAGGAAGAATCCCTATTAAACTGACAGAAAAACTGAGGCAGTAGCAAGAAAAAAAATAATTAAATTAGTCTCCACCTAACGATTAAGAACTCCCTGTATTAGCATCGTGTATAGCACTCTTGATTAAAATTAAAGTGAAATTAAGAATACTCCTGCTAAGAACTCTCTTTTCATGATGTTGGCCATGAAGACTCAAACTACATTTTGAATTCCTAATCACTGAAGAGCATAGATGTGTACTGACCTCTTTTGGGTTTTTCCTGTGCCAGGCAATCCCTTGCTCCAGTTCCTTTGGGGATATATTTGGGTGAGTCAAGGAGGTTTAGCCCTTCCTTGGCCACATGGCGTATAACTGGCAGCCTTCTTTCAATTAAATGGCCTGTGCTCTTAAGCCTGAGGATGTAAACAGCTTAATTTTTGGTCCCTTTATACAGTTTTAATCAGAGTTTCTGGACCTTTCAGACTTTGTTCATCCTCCATGATTTAGTACCTGTTCCCAATTAATTGCATACCTGGGCACTGTTATTTCTCATCAAAGGGGTTTCATTCCTGTAAGGTTTGAAAGTTGGGTTTTACTCACTCTTGTTCTAGAATAAAAGTGTTCCCACATGGAGTCAGTCAGAAGCAATTAATATAGAATATATCCATGTGCACACAAGCAATGGAATATCACAATTTCAAAAGAAACTTCTTTCTGTAACCTTTAGGGCTGCATCACAAACTGATGCATAGAAAGTACAGATAGGAAACTCACATATTTGGCCACATTTGTTACATTTTAGTAACAGAAAATAGTTCTCAGAAATGTATGTATTACCTTTTGAAACAAATATAAGCATTAATGGGCTATATAACTCCATAACATGCATGAACATGTTATTGCCTTTCTTAAAATCTTTGTCTCTCTGTATTGAGGTTGGCCTGGAACAGTAGCAGAAAAAGGGACTTGCACCTCACAACTTGATCTGTTCTCCAGTCAATTAAACTACATAACAAAGCATTTTAAACTATTTGATGTTTTCTGAGCTATTTTGTTCTGTTTTTTTCTAGCAGTGGTGTATATTGTATTATATCTCACTAAGATCTACAGATGCAGAAGGATGTGGCTTCATCTTTTGGTGCCCTTCAAGATGCTACATTCTTCTACCCGCTGCACAGCCCCATTTCCATGAGGCCTTGAAATAGATTCTTGTATCACAGTCAAACGTCCTTTTCTGAATGGTGCGCTCAGCATTTCAAGCTAAGCCAGAGATCAGCTCTAATATTTCATTCTTCCATACCACTAGAGAGGTTGCTCTTACTGTCTGACAGAGTACAATACTTCTCAAACTACTCAATCAGTTAAGTATTGCGTATTAGAAATCTTACACTCTTCTTGTGAAGAGCTGGAAAGAAATCTCAATAATGTAACCCTGTAAGAGTGTCTGAATTTTTATTCATCTGCATGATTTATTTTACTCACTGAGAAGGGCAATGAGCATGAAAATTTCAAGGTACTTTTACACTAATTACTAATTCACAGGTTCTTTCTCATCGGTCTACTGTTGCTCCCTCTGCTTTTTCCCTCTTGTTCAATTTTTTTTTTAATTTTCTGTACCCTTTCAAAAAATATGTACAGATCAGTTTCCTTTGGAGGAATAACCAGTTTTTCTGTAGTTTATACTATTTTCACATGGAATCAGTACAAATCACTTTTCATTATAATCTGTATAATTTTGAAATGCTCAGAGAATTTCTCCTTTGTCTTTACACTCCAACACTGTGCCTTCATTTTTCTCCACAAGAGTGAAATCAGATTTTTGGCTTTCATGATTAAGTTTAGCCTATAGAATCACATTCAGATGGCCTACCTGCTCCTAATATTTTCTAGGTACTTCTGAAGGCCAAGATGTCTGGATGGCGACAGAAAATCCAAGCCAAAGCATCTCCAATAGCATCTAGGCCAAATATTATGTCACTCTTTCATTATGTCATCATCACAGTGCTGGGTAAAGGTCACTCAGGTATGCTAGAGAAAAAAATGAAGAAATTCCGGGATATGTCTGGTACGAGAGGAATTGCTGAGGATCAAAGGTAGCTGAGACACTCCAGTGTTTAAAGACGCACAATGTAAGGACCAGCCAAATAATATTTTTTATGTTCGTTGTTTGTCCAGAGCTGAAGAAGCTAAAAAGGCAACATTTAAAGTATGGGAAAGTTTCAGGGTCCTATGTCAACTCTGAGTGACAAATCATCATTTCAAGAATAAGCCTTAGTCAGTGGATATGTGCTCAGCTGAGAGGCCTGAGAAGACAAGCACTATGCTGGAAGGCTCCTAAGACTCCAGGAAGAAGATGCAGGCTGGGAGAACAGAGCTCCCAGTGCCTTAGAGTTAACATCAGCCGATCATTTTACCAGGATGTGAATCCAGACAACAAAATCCCAAATACCAAAAGCAGTATGGTAAACAAAAAAAACTTACTAAGGTCTGGAAACCTCCCTACAAGAAATACCACAGGCTATTTTTCAGTTGCACAAATACCAACTTATTTTCTGATTAAACCAGTCTACACAAGCAGAGGTTCAAGTCTGCTCAAGACATGTGGTGAATTAAAAACCTTGCCACAAAATATAACAATTAAAGCTCTGGGCAATTGAGCTTTGTGAATGACAAAGGGCTGAGAACATGGAAAGCCTTTTCTGATACGATAAGACCCTCCAAGTACTAAGTGAATATGACCATCCATCACAAAATTCACAGACAGTAGCAAACAAAACAAAGTCCACCCTCAGTTCTGCATAAGAACTACAAGGTATTTTATCCTGAAGGTTCTTATTTTGTAAGAAGACATGTATTGAAAACAGACTTCCAGAGTGCAAATCTGAATAAATTAGTAAAGAAATATATGAGATTTAGCTACTCATTTGGGGGTATTCTTTCAGAACAGATGAGCATAGAGGTGACTTTGAATTAGAAAGCAGGTTAAAGATTAAATATGCTACCAACAATGACAGGTACGCTTGGATTTTCAGCTTATATGGATTTATTAAGAGCCATTGCCAAATAAATCCCCAAGACTTGCCTCCAAGAGGGTAAGATTATTATTCAGTTGTGGTTTTGAGACTCTAGGTGTTCAATTTATTTAGATAATGCATATGTGGAGCAATATGCTCATCTCAACTCAGCTGAGTACACAGAGGAGCAATGCACTCCTCCAGCCACCTGACAACATCAGGTTACTGGTAACTCAGTGACAACTGTCACTGCAGCATTTGACGAATAGACAGCCTGATCCAAGGAATTTACAGAAGCGAAGGTAATGATTTCTCTGTGTGTAAACTCTCTCTGTGCATAGTGTCACAGAGTAAGTGAAGTAATGTAAAGAGCGGGAGAATCACAACCCTTTGTGAAATGTTTCAAGCAAACATTGAAGTATCAGGAATTTGAGCTGACTTGAGAGTCATGTAAATAGTGTCAGCTTATAAAAACAAGGTGATTCCCTGGATAGGAGAATACCCGTACAGCGTCAAAGCTCCCATGCGTATGTAAACATTCTGTGTAAATATTTGGCTGAAGGTTTCAGTATAGAGAGCTTTTGCTGTCCCAGAGTGTGGGCGTTGTCTAGAAACCTGACATCAGGAATGACATGATCTCATCTCCCATTACTTAGATAACTGCATTTGATGTATGCCTCAGGGAAATTGAAATGATCTTGGCACAGGATGAAACAGAGGATTCAAATGTGCTCTTTAACTGATGATCTGGACTTTGAGGCTGGAGTCCCATCTGATTTCAAATAGACTTCTAAATATCAGAGAGGAGTTGACAGAAATGAGAAACCGCAGATGCAGTTACTGTCAAGTTATTTAAGTTTGGTTTTAGGACGTTTTTCAGTGGATACCCTTTGCTTGCAATTTAGAGGCTTCTACAGTTGAGGGTATGGGATTGTGTCATTTCACAAGAGTTACAAGCCACTAAGAAGAACACATACATCAGTCTGGATATTTTCTGGAGCATTTCACATGCATACCAGAGGCCAACGGTAAGGCACAGCTCATAAAACTGTAAAGCACATGATGTTCTTATCAAGGGGGATACATTTTGGAGACTACTTTCATTGCTCATGGCTTGGCAGAGAATACAAGCGTGTCTGACTTATATAATAAAATTAGTCCTATATATAGAATATTTTCTAATCATCCTGATTTTGTTCTATAAGGTGAGACTGTCAAAGAAGCACATGGTGGCATTTTGGTCAGACAATATAAAAGGTATGCAGCAATTAACATGCAGACAGCTGAATCGGAAACACTGATTTAAATATAAAGAGATTTTATACAAAGGTCTTTGATCCTCAGTATATCTTTCAGGACTAAGCATGTGCTTAGGATTTGTGATAAAGTTGTTGTTCACCATCTAATTGTTCTGGCTTCAGTATTCTGGCTTCAGAAGATAGCAACCAAAGTAGTGGTTCATCAGCTATTAAAACCAATTTAAGAAACTTAGTGCCAGCAACACAAACTCTTGATTTTAAATAGTATTGATTTAAAGAGAGAAGGGTGGAATGCAACTGCTAGAAAATTCTGGGAGGAAAAAGCTGAGGGTGTTGGTTATATGGCTTTCATAAGGACTGTAAGAAACTAAGAGTCTAAAGAGGTTTAAAAACAATGCCAAAAATTCAATAGCTGTTCTTCCCTGTGTATACCTCTATGGTATAGCTGGTCTCCAGCTACACTGAGCTTTAGATGTAGCTCTTCCTTAGCAAGCATGGACCATAGTAACAATTGTAAGGCATATAGCTAGTCTGTTTCTTACCCTCTGTATGTAATGAGAGCCACAAGACTCAACAAATAATTAAAGAATTACTATTCTTTATATATATATATAAGTGAGAAATTCAAGTCCCCATAAGCTACAGAATGCCAGAATTAACTTTGCTTGGGAAAAGTTGACCTTTATTCTCACCACATGCATAATCAAAAAGACACAAATTTTAATTACAGGATCATATAATAATTTTTCCACAGCAGCCCCCTGCCTTGCTTCAAGTCTAAGATAAATACTGCTCAGAGAAAGAGGCAGCTCTTCAATATTTTTATCCTTAACATTCTATTACTGGCCCGTGTTTTATTTACTGCACATCATCAAATGCCTGCAGTGAATGCAGAATTGTTTATTTCCTCATGGTGTTTCTAGAGCGCTCATCACCACAGAATCTTCATGCCTCGTAAACATTAATAAATTCATCTTCACTATGAGATGAAAGTGTTATTATCTCCATTTTACAGGTGGGGAAATCAAGACAAAGAGACTTCCCAGAGGTCAAACAGTTAATAGGTAGCACAGCTAGCACTGGAACACAGAACTGCATGACTTCTAAGTGTCTGGTCTAAAGAGTTGAGTGCAGTGTCCTACTACTGGTCCTTCCTAGGATGAACTCTTATGTAGGGCAGCTGTGTGTACTCTGATCTTTTCTGTAACTGCCTCTGTGATTTTGAACTGTTGTCAAGGATTTCAGGAATGTACAATTAGTGACCTCCTGCCAATATTTTAGTTTAAATTACTCAGTATTGTATAAAAATCTGGCAGAAACATTGATCAAACTAAGGTCTTTAGCACACTGAGAAACCTGTCGTTCATGAGACCAATTTTTTTCTTCCTGAAGCTCCATGATTTTTTCCTCTATGTAATTCCAAAATCAGAGAAAATAATAATGACAGAAAAATCCCATGTTATCTTTATACAGCCACAGCTCCTCTTCAGGACCTTGTTTTTTGTGCATATTGAATAATGCAGAGAACTTGAGTACAAAGCAGTGTGATCATGTGGTTGAAGACTTTATCATAAAACATAAATGCAAGACGAACAAATTAAGGTTGTACAGAAAGCCATAAATCCAATATTGCTTCAGCGTCTGGTAATTGACTTTCTAACTCAGTTACTATTTTTTTAATAGTAGCTTTTAAGGTTGCTGGCCTTTTTTAGTAGGAAAAAAAATAAAGATAATTCAACTTCATGCAATAACATGCAAGTCAAATTTGGGGTTGAAGACCTGACACTTGAACTCAGGAACATGTGTTGAAAGACTAACTATATTGCTGACAACACGAGATAGCTGGTGCTCTAAGGAGGAGGAAATGGAAAGCTGTTGGTTATGGTCTACTGCTGCTAGCACTTCTCTTTGTCCCTCAGCCAGACTGTCTGTTTTGAGTGTTCCACTGCAGTATGTTCAGTTGCTGCTGTGGCTTTAACCTTTGTCTTTTATTAGAATGAGTGCTGATAATATTTTGAATTGTTCTGGAAGAGAATAGTGACAAATACCTGATGACTTTTGAGTATGTCTCTCTGACAGTTTGACTCAAAATTTAAATATTTGGTCAATCATTATTTTGACAGCCTGACATATAATTGCCAGTAGCACAGGTAATACAAGGCAATGGACAATTTTTTCTTCCAAAGATATATATTTTCTACAAAGTGAATGAAACTTAGTAGAAGAAAGCGTAATACTTCTTCAGCCATGGAGTTTTAGTAGTGCAGAACATTCAGTCCCTTCTTCAAACAACTTAAATGTTAAAAGCTGTTAAAATTCTAATAAAGGAGAAATTAATTCTATAACAAAAAATATTTAGGTCTGCTAAGTACAGGGAGCAGTTGGTATTTACCACCTTCCTATTACAAGCTGATTTTGAAAGTAATTGATTCAGTTTGCTTAGAAGTGCTGTTTCCACTGTTTCCTTCAAAATATGTAGTACAATAGAGTATCATGAGGCTGGACTCCATGGCACACACATGATGGCAGCCTGCCATCATGGGGATTATCTAATATCACCTAGGGATCACTTAATTATTTAATACTACTCAGCTGAAATGAAATACCCTTGCCATTCTGAGAGAGCAGTATTACAATGGGCCCAGGAAATACCTACGAAACCCAAGAACAAATTGTTTTCTGGAAAGTGTTCAAATTTTTTAGAAGCTCTAATCTTTACAACTGTCTTATCTAAAATCTATTGCTGAAAAAAATCTATCCTCCAAGTGCAGATGAAATAATCTTTCCCTAGATGAATATTATTTTGGGTAGGACATTGAAATGAATATGATTGCATTACATCATATCATTTAAATAAAGTTGTAGTGATGTAATTTCTTATGTTTGCATAACAGTTAATGAAATTGGGAGCAAGAAGTATGCAGGAGGATGCAAACATCAAAGTTCCTATTCTCACAGATTTGAGGGGAAGAACAGCCACCTTGTTAGGTAAAAAAATACAACTAGGACCAAATAGACCATGTGGTTTCTACCCTACTATTTTAAAGCAACAGTTTATAGCTTTAAAATCCTTTTTCTTTTCCAAGTATGACATGCAGAGCTGCATTTGCAAGAGAGATAACATGAACAAAGATAAAAATAGTGTCAGTGTCCATTTATGATCCTATAATTCTAAGGTGTCAGTTAACAAAGGAATTGAATACAAAACACGTAGAAGTAAAAAAAAAAAAAGAAAAAAAGCCCAAACCTACAGGCAAACTATGTAGCTTTATGCAAGCTGCATGACTGACATAAGCTATTTACCATTTTATCAGTGATTGAATAATAGAAGCAGGTGTTCCTACTGGTCTAGGTGGAATACTCTCACTAAACATTTTCTAAATCTATCGTTCTTGTATCAGTGGTGCATTGTTGCTGTATTTTCCAGGGCCTAAGTTGTGAAATAAATTCACAATACACTAGCTTAGAATCAACCAGCAATGCTTATATCTCAGGTACTGTAAGCTATTAATTCTTCATTTAGAATAAAATGAATTCAGTTCCTCCAAAGAGATAGTATATTTAAGTTTTTATGTACAGTGCCTAGCACACTGTGTGTTTGTAAATCATGACAGGAACAACAATTTCAACAATTTTTACTATCTATTCATGGAATTCAAGAAGAAGAAAAAAGCTTGCACAAGTAATACAATAAGTCATACCCATCCATCTATATGTTTTTAATCGTTGCAACTTTCACATACAGTTTTGAATGCTCCTAAACAAACAAACTCACTTGGGAACACCTATAGTATATGTTTACTTTTTTTTTTAATTACAAAACCTGTGGACATAAAGTAAGCATTTATTGAGTACATTCTGAAATATTATTTACTTATTTTTTGAGGCATTCATCATTAAGCAGCGAAGATGGTAATGGCATACGTACACAAGCATTTCTAGCTTCATAAAGTTTTAGATCTATTTATATCCACATTAGTGCTGCTTTTAAGTGCAAAGATGATCTTGTTCTTTCAGCCACCACCCCTTCCCATTACAAAGGTTATTTACTTCCAAAACTGCAGTTCCAAGTAAAGTACTTTCTAAACTTGTTCGTATTTTATTTCTCAATCTATAATTTAGCAACATACAGTTGTTTAAGAAAATTATCAAAATAATAACTTTTAAAATATTTTTACTGTGTCATTGAAACCCTATTAGCCGTTCATCAACAAAGTGGGGTACAAATTATATTGCTATCTCTTTTACCTATGAAATCACAGATATATACAGACACTTAGGGAGCAATGCATAAAGTACATATTCATAACTACTCAAATAAAATTAACCAGATCTGATTTACCCAGTTTAGAGAGGGAAACAATCCAATAGAACTCTTTATGGAAAAAGACAGATCAAGTAAAGTAAAATTAGATTATAATGCAACCAAAAGTTGAAAGTGGGACTACACTTGTACCCTCTCCCATCTGAATTTCAGATGATTTAGAAGAGATTTAGAAAATAATGGCTGACAAAGTTTTTTGTCAGATTCTGATTTCAATTAATGTGGTGAATTAGTACCTTGTTTCAGAGCTGTGATTGGGCTAGAAAGCAAGGGGTGGAATAGAGGGGTATTGAGAAAGACACATGCAGATGTGCTCTTGGTGGTCCATGTGCCAATTTTGTCTGTTTTTCCATGAGTGAGTACTGGATGGAGCAGGTCAGTACTAAAAGGATATGTCCTTTTATTATTTACTGAGGCAGGCTTCCCCCTTCCAAATCCATGACTGACTAGTGCTTATGTGTGCTCTTTTTGCTGGGCTTTGCACACTTCAAGAATCTCAGCCCCATACATCTCATGCTATAAAAGCCAAGGGGAATGCAGTGGTTTTTGGACACAACAGTCAACTGTGTTTTGAAGCAGAAGCACACCCCAATGCCCAGAAAAAAAAGGAAGCATTTCTTTGTTCTGGAAAGAATTTCCACCCTGAGATTGATACTTGTTACCCAGCAAAGCAGTCTCTTGTAGAAGCTAGTGTGTTTTCACTTTTTCAGGAGAAGTGTCTATGTGGTCAGGTTTTCCAGGGAATATTTTATATTAAAAAAAACATCCCCAACAAATTCTAGCTCCAGCTTCTTAACCAAAAAGATATAGATATGGACACCTATGCACAGAACACCTCTGTATGTTTCTCAGTGGGACAGAGTACAATTTAACCTGTGCATGTACTAAAAGTCACGAAGAGTTAACAAGCACCTTTTTAATTCTTGAAGCATTTTACTATGTTGCCTACTGCTTTATGGTCCCTGAAGAAGAGCTTAAAGTTTTATGAACATTCAAAACAAATTTCTATTAGACTAAGTGAACCACCTGTTACAGATGTATTTTTAATAACTCCCTTAGAGTATAATAGAGGTGACTCAATTAAATTAGCTTGAAATGTGTGGTTATTCTTGTCCAATAAAGACTTTATTGAGAGTCCTTTGTGTTCATAACCAACCTTGGTAGCAATCCATTTCCAGTTGCAAGTCAAGACAACACCAGCTCTTAATGTTCTAATAAACAAATGGTTTAACAATTGGGAGCTAATTGTCACAGTGGGACAGCCTGGGATGCTTGTAATCAGGCCTGTATTGTCACAATTCATTTTCATATTGTAGCAAAATAACCTCAGGAGCCCTTTTGAATTAAAAGAAATACCACTTTATGCTCATGGATGCTCAGTCTATGAACTTTAAATCAGATTCAGTCATTTTAGACCAGCTTAATCTCCTCAAAATCAACAGCCTACATTTTCTTGCCTTGTCTAGGCACAGCACTTTAGCAATAAAATCCCATTTGCAAAAAATGGATGGGATACATTCTGTGGCAAATTACTTGTAATATTTTACAGATTTACTCCACTACACATTTACTACAAATCTTACAAAATCAGCACTTATTTAAACCCCAGGCGTGTTTATAGACAAGAAGATATTGTAAATCACAGACAGGATCCAACTGGTAAAATAAACTTACTTCCAAAGAGATATCTCTTCTATGACTATGCTAATAAATCCAAACCTAACTTCCAATTCAATTTTCCTGAATTTAGATTCAGGGTACAACAGTGCTTGAGAGTTTTTGAAATAAAATATTTTCCATTCACTCAGTTTTACCTTCTCCATGTTTTTCCTAATTTATTTTCAACTAATCCGATAATACTACTAAGACTTCTAACAAGGACAACTGTGAACATATTTAAATAATAGCAATTTAAATTACTTAAAGCAAAAGCGTCCAAGCTTCAGATAATGAAAGTTGCAAAAGAAGCTCTCAAGGCTTCTATTGTTCACAATTGTCCAGATAGCAAACCCTTTTCCCAGTTTGGTATGCTTCACAGCCTTTAAGAAAGGCCTAGGACTACCACAGAAGAGTCATCAACTCCTAGAAAGCCTTATTAACAACCCGCAAAAATATTGCAAAACACACCTATGCCAGCTGAGCTGAAAGTATTTGGTCCCACTTACAGAGACACTGACTTTCTCCTGTCCTTTTTTAACAAATGGAAGTAAATCAAAAAATTAAAAGGGTCATATATTCACTGTCTTCTGTTCAGGGAACAAATTATATGATCACTCAAAACAAAATTTGAATTGTTCCTAAATTGGTCTGCAGATGCGAGATCCTCACAATTCATTCTGAATACAAGGTTCAGATGTGATTTCTTTTCCCCACTTATGAGAAAATGTCTAAATTACTTTTTCTGCACTAAGCCAAGACTATTATGGAAAATCCTACTTATTAAACCAGCCCTACTGTAATTTCACTTTAAATTCCAAAGACAAAGAAAGCAATTTTATAAAATACTTTTTCAGAGATCATGTTTAGTTCCTTCCCTTACTGTAACAAATCGAATAAGTGTACCCACCTCATTAAGAAAATATACTAAAGAACTAGCTGGAGTATCCTAATTATAATTTTTTTTCTTGTAAAATAAAGATTACTAAAGCCTAAAGCACTTATTTTATGTTTGTTTGATTTTTCTTATTAGGACAAGCATGTAAAACCATAAGTGTTTAATTTCCCAAAGTTTGCCAATTACTATTCCCAATAAATTTAAAATTATAAACCACTGATTATATCAAAATATAATTTCAAAATGCTTTTACCCTCTTGTTTCATGAAAAACAAACATAAAAAAAACACCTCACCCCAAATCTCAAAACAAACAGTATGACTTGTTATTATCCCAGGAGTTTCTAGGTTATGGAAAAAAAAATAATCTCATGATAACTGCCCTTTATGCACCTGATCTTTGACCCCGGTTTCAAGGCAGTTGTTCGTTCAGAACTTTGTGGGCTCCTGCCTGGGCTTTCCGCATCTTAAATACTTTAAATATTTTTCCCGCTGGTTCTTAAGGAGAGAGCTATTGTTAAATAAAAAATAATAGAAAAAAGTGACTCAAAGACTAATCACAGAGGAAATGAGAAAATGAGATAGACGGACAGCCAGAAAGATCATTAAGTCAGGACAACATCATAAGCTTTAGAATCAATAAACAGAATCCCAACATTATTTGGACACCATTATGCAGCATAAAATAGAATTTTTTCTCAAGATGGTTTGCAGCCTTGAAACAGGAGCAAGATTTGATTTTATTTTGTGAGATTTTAGTTCTGATTTGTACTATTAATTCTGGTTAAACATAACACTTTTTTTTTCCTAAATTGTGTGGAGTAAACAATGACATTCAGTAATCGTGTTTTTAAGAAAAAACATATAGTATGCCCCTTTGGTGGAACAGTTTTTAAATTCTAATAGAATTTCAAGGTTATTATCTATTTCAGATCAACACTGGAGGTCAGAGTTCACAGCAGCCAGAATTTACAAACCTCCAATGGATTTTGATTGACAGCAATCAGCATCTCCTCAGCATCACTGAGGGAACAAAGTACAGGTCAAGACAGCAGGCGATTTCATCTGTCATTTTTAATTATCTAAATGATATTCACAGACAAAACCTTTCCCATCCATCAGGGCATCACATTACCATAGACAATGTTTGTTTAAAGAAGAGGCCATAAAATCAAACAATTATGAATGCAGACAAGCCTTGCTATTGACTGCATAAATAATCAAGTGAGATTTCCAAAACTCTCTGCTAATGAATTGGTAGATTGCTGGCAGGAAGTGGCAAGTAATAATACAGACAACAATCTAATGTTCTTATTGACTTTTACTAAAGCTTAGCTACAGTAGCAAAGATCCGAAAATGACGTCAAGTAAGGTTTCCATAGGAGCCGTATTGATATCAGTACACTGCTAAAATACAAGTAGTTAACTCCTGACCTCAAATAGGACCAGCAACCCCCTATGAGAGAGCTGAAACACTAAAAGTACAATATATCATGAGCTGAGTCAACAGCCTCAGGGCTCAACAATGTTACTGCACTGGAAAGGGTCCCTCCTTTCTCTATGTAACAGCCTGATCCACACTAATTCACCTGCAATCCCCAAAATAACTCCATTTGAGTCTATGAGTAAATAAACATCTGCAAACTGAAACTGAAAATTATATTTAATACTGTTATAAAAAATATGGCGTGTAGAACTCATCTTGGACACACCTTTCTCATCTGGATATTCCCAACAGCCCAACAAATTCACAGTTTAAAGGCCAGAATCACAAGTGACATAAATTGCCATAAGTCTGCTGCTTCATTTACACTGTCGTATTAACTGTAACCATAGGTAACAAGCTGGACCAAATTTTGATGAAATTATTGGTTTTGTCAATCAGAAAAAGCCAACAAGGGGAAACCAGTACGAATCCTTTTTCCTGTGTTGAAGAAACTAACATGAGACCTCCTCAAGGGGAAACAAAAAAGAAAAGGCACAGAAAGATGATACATGAAGTGTGCAGTCTGTTCAGAGGGGCAAAGCTTAAGATGCCTTTTCTCCCACTAGGAAATACTGGAGAAGGATTTCCTCTGGGTGAAGGAATTAGGGTTGACACCAGATGCACTGTCAAGACAATAGCCTGCTAGGTGTGCAACACAAAATAACAGTGAAAGCTTCTTGCAAAGTCCTGGAGGATGGTTACTGAGACAGAGAGAGAATAGAAGAAACCTTTCCCTTCATTAACACATGTAATCCTGATTGCTGTCAGCATGCAATTGTAGTTTCTTTCACTTGAAAACGTATCACTAACTACAAATCTCACACTTCTTACTCATATGATGTGCCTGGATCTGTTTTGGCAAACAATATGAAGAAAAAAGTAGTTCTGTACTTCAGAATCCCAGTAGTTTCTTCTGCAAAAAAAAGAAAAACAAACAAACAAAAAAAAAAAAAAAAAAAAAAAAAAAAAAAACCCAAACAAACAACAACAAAAAAAAGCCAGACTATGTTTGCAAAATCTTTAAATGCCAGCTGTGTTTCTGGGACTGTCCTTCACATCCGTTGTATCTGAATAAGCCCAAACTAGTTTATTGATGGTCTCATATTAGCTCATTCACATTTTTCAAATCTTTATTAGCTCTTAATAACCTTTCACAGATGTTAAAGAAGGAAACTGGACTGATTTCAATGGGATTTCAAAAAGGAAGCTTTTAAAAGGAAAAATGAGAAAAGCCCATGATCCAGAGAGATAAAAACTATCATTACATCTCGTCTTGGTTCACAGGACAAAAAAGGGATGCCTAATTAGTCCTGTGTAACCCACCTCTTGGCCTAAAAAATCAGTGAAAAACTCTTTACTTCCTCTTCAGCACCATCTCACCCCACACATACTGCCCAGCTTTAATTATCCTCAAGGATCATCACCAACTTGGTCATGAAGATAAAACAGACATGTTTTATCTTTCTTATTGAAATGTCCACTCTTGAACGCATAATTTGTATGTAATGCAAGACACACATTTTTATGCAGCATTGTGGAACTGTTTCTAAAACCCACTCAATTTCTTCTCAGTGACTAATGCAGTATGGCTTGTTTTCTCACCAGATAATCAGACAATAGGCACATTGAGATGTAGCAAGGGCTTACATCTCCTAGAACTGAGACTTTCAGTTCAAGATCCATGAATCCAGGTCTTGAGCCTCTGGAATTGCTGGTCAGTATTTGCTCTTATCAGCTCGCAAGGATGACTTCTGATACCCTAAATTCACCATTAATGGATGTCTGATACAATGCATTTTTGTCAGTAGAAGTCAGTCTATATCTGACTGGAGGGAAGGCACTGCCAACTTAAGTAAAAACTACAATGCAATGTTACAATTTCCTTTCTTTAGTTCAAATTAAAAAGTTAATTATATCTCAGTTCAGCTCTAGAGAACTCTGCTGTAGCTGTGTATTTCAATGGAAAGAGATACATGTAATTTAGATGCCCATTCATGATTCTGGGTCATGGCAAGCTCAGAGTTTCTAGAGAAACAACCAACAACTGCACTGAAATTATTTTAAGTACAGGTGTTCCTATATAAGGCATCTTTAGCAATTATTGCTAAAATGGTACACTCATCAGCTTCATAACCACTTGCTATAAAACAATGATTATTCCAAATATGAAGAATTTTGGTCTATGCATTTGCCAAGAAGATTTTGCCAATCTTTTATTTGTTTTATTTTTCAAATTTAATACAATGCTTTCTTTAGATTTACCCTTTCTTTCCCACAACGACTACTTTTTCTACTGCCAGCTTTATAAAACAGGCTTAAAGTTTACGTTCATGTTATCATAATATATTTTTACATTATTTTAAGTCCCATGGATAAATATCTCAGGCTTGTTAGAAAGACATCTCATTTCCCCTAGGAGAATGTACTGCTTTTTAAAAACCTTAAAAATGTTCTTTGAAGAATGGCTCTCTAAAGTATTAAGTTGTGTTTAATAATATTCCTTCTTTTACTAAAACAATCATTTACACTATGGACAGTCTGAATTAAAATAATCCATCAATGCATCATAGCTTAGTTGCGGCCAGTGACACGAAGAATGCCATGGCAACAAACCAATGGAACTATAGAAGTTTCATAGTGTCAACAGAAAAAGGGAGTCTCAGCTAGGTGACTTTCTCAGAGAGGAAGCTGAAAATATTTACAGAGAATCATTATTTTTAGAAATTATGTTTAGAAAGTGCTTTACAAAGGACACAAGTCAGTTTTGATTAAGAGAAAATTCTGAAGAAGGAGGGTAGTATTTGGTCCCAGAACTTAACCCTGAATCTCCACTGGAAGTAAATAAGTATTAACGCCAAGTTCTTATAAGAGATTTTGACCTGACAAAGGTCTAGGTAGTATAGACACAATTGTTCCCAATGAATTCATTATATTCTTTCTCCCCTTGATATTAGCAGTCATGACATTTTCAGCAGATGAAAATGGGGGAAATCCTACTTTACAGGACACTTCTGATTCCAGTCTTTGCATAGTTCTAAAAGATAAGGCTAGATTACAGAAAAAGACATTAAAGCATATGATTACTGACTTAAGAATTTATTTCAGGCTTTTTATAGGTTGGTTACCCATGAATAAGTGACTAGCTGAAGTTCTTTCAGAAAGATTTTAACCAAACCTTAATACTTAAAACATCTCTTTCAATGGTACCATTATTCCAGCATCCGAAGTTGCAATATTCCAGGTTTCAAATCACAGAGGCTTGGAAAAATGACTAAATTGAAAAGTCCCAACCACTTGAAAATAGTTCCACCAACAAGGAATTTTTTTTACTGTTCTTCATTAATTAAAAAAAAAAAAATCCCAACCCAAAACCTTGTGATGACAACAGGCACATATTTCTCAAGTCAAATCAGTCTAGAAGTGTTTAGCTAGTATAATTAGAAACTGTCCTGTCTCAAATGGCTCAGTGGTTACATAAGATTGTTACATGAATAAAAGTCAAAACACAACATCATCAAAGACTATAAAGGAAAAAAAAAAAAGAATTAAACAGAAAATAACTCTTGTATATGCTTAGAATTATATATCCTTGCACAAAATAAAATAAGAAACTTACCTGGAAATAAATGAATCTTAATGAATGATTTTGTTATATTGATGGGGAACTACTAATAGAAGAGATAATTTGAAGGAGGAAAACTTTCTACCTATAATTAAAGCTGTTATGCTGTCCTACAAAAGCTTTTGCAATACCATGATATATTCAGTCATTTTCCCTCAGCAGCTCATGGCATTCAGTCCTGGATACTATTTCATTAATTATTATCATAATCTTTTGTTTCTGTTTACATGCACCTATTAAGAGAAACATTTAAGCACCTTTTAACTCAATCATGCTTAGTTATAGAGGTAAATTTAAGCACAGCACACAATTCCAAACAAGTTTATTATAAGTGATTGCCCAGATGGACAATATGTGCTTGCAGGAGTGCAAAGTTATGAGCTCCGGTTCATTAATAATGATATAAATCAGGAGTATTCATGGAAGTCAGTGGAATAAACAGTTCTAAAAGGAGTGAGAGGAGACACAGGACTGGATTGCTCGCGTTTTTGAGGACCACACAGTGGGTAACATTTCCTGCTTCTTAACAAAGCTTTAAAAGTCAGAGAAGTAAACTTCCACTTAGACAGCATCATAAATTTCTAAGGGAAAAGGGTCTTATGACCTTTGGCAACTTATACTGTTCTAAAATAATTAAGCTTGTAAGACTCAAAGGCTATGTTGAGGGGTTCAATTATTTTCTAATTGAGAACTTTTGCTTTTTCACAAAAAAAGTTCAGCACTTCTGGAGTTTAAGCCTAACATAGAAATGCATTCTCGTACATTCAGTTAGTTCTGTATTTTGAAAAGGTCTGCCTCAAAATATGCTCTGAATTTCTACCTTTTTACTCATTTATGCAACTGAAAAAAATGTTCCGTATTTCACAGTAAAATTTCAGTAATACCCATATGAACAGCTTAAGAAAAATCTATTAAAATGTCATTGCAGTCATTATGGATTTTTAAAATTTCAAACAGGAATGTATCTGGGCTTGTTCTCCAGAACAACCAAGAGATGACAACAGAGATAATTTCTTAAACATCTCAATTCTTTCCAACAAGAGATTTTTCTAGGGAATCAACTCCATGGATTTATTTATCTTTTTTCCCCTAATATAAAGTGTTTATTTCTTAAGTAATGCAAAAAATGTTTTATAAGAAAGATGGTGGTGACAGACACCTTCAACATCTCTAAAACTGTATGTCACAAATCACAGCAGGACAATCAAAAATCTAATATTCAAAGTATGGTATATAGTAATGACAAAATGACATACAAAGAAAGTCTATTGTACAAATAAAGTAAACTAGGTTTTTTTTTTTTCTTTTAAATGAAATACTTTTTTAGCTCAAGAAAAGTTAATAAAGACATAACTATTGGGTTAACACAATAAAAAAGGGTATTGTGCCTTCTCTTTTTCTGATTTTTTTTTTTAATTTTGGAACATTTCCATTTTAAAACAAATCCTACATTTTTATTCTGCCTATCAGTATTGGCACTGGCTATAATAGAAAATATACTTCATAAAGTCACATCTTTAATAGAAGTATTCTTGTTGATTTTATTAATAGCATTTTAAAAGAAAAGTACATAATTGCTAAAATGCAATGAAATCCTCAAGATAGAAGCATTAGGCCATCCTAGTTTCAAATGACTAACATTTTTATACACTAGCTTAATGAATTAAGAACTATTGGCAACTTATTTTAAAGGACAACTACTTTTTATTTAAAGAACTATGAGGTACGTGCTTCACTGGCAGCAAACCCTTTCTCCTTTTAGAGCACAGGAGACTTCTACAGCCCTCTAGACTTAGAAGATCAGCTCACAAGAATCCCTATATGCCATATGAATTCTGTATTAGAAAGACCTGACCAGAAGTTTTCAAAATAAAAATATACCAGCACAGCTGTGCAGGAGAGCTGATAAAACCAGCATGTGTCCATGTTCACAGCCTACTCCTCTCTCTCTGTGAAGATTTATCTATCTAGACTATTCAAGGGTAAATTCATCTCTGGCTTCTTGACCACATAATGCTTACAGTGAATTTAGTATTAGGATCTAAGGCAAGAAATTAATGTTCAAATCATGTATACATCCTCCCCTGAAGGAGATTATAGGCAATTAAAGAGGATGGTTTAAATGTAGTTTCCAAGTTCTTTGACAGCTTCATCATGTAAAGGAGTCCAATGCTAAGTTTCTTAGTCCTAGAGTGTCCTTGATGCTTCTTGGTGTCAAGTGTTCTTTCTTCTCTTTCAAACTCTTGGGAAGACAGCCCTCCCACTAGATTAAACAAGTGAAAAGCAGTATGGGATAAATATATCTTTACTATTATTATTATTATTATTATTATTATTATTATTGAATTGCTGAAGGAGAAAATACTGAGGGAGAGGGGAGGCAGAAGCTCTTATCTCTGTTACAGGATTTTCTCACTCTCTGAGATTGCTCAGTGTGGCACAAATGGATTTAGCCTTCATAGAGTTTATGAAACTGGGACAGTATGGGAAAAGAACTTCTTTGTTAAAGAGAAGTTATTTCAGGGTTTCTGGAGATCAAGGCTGACTCAGGAACCACACCAATTCTCCCAGGAGAATGAACAGGTAAATATTAACAAAGTTACTTCTCCATATAGGGAAAAAAAAACTACCTGTAAGTTCAGTCTTTTCAGATATATTCTTTTCCTTTTGGCATTTAAAAATGCTCTCATTTCCTCACTGTGCTGCTGCATTTTACATGCTTGCATAAGCAGAAAGCCTTATGCATCACAATCTTGCCATGAATGGAAAGAGCCCTCATAGAGTCTCACAGGAGACTTCTTTCGACCTAAATTGGCCTTTCAAACATAACAGCATTGCTTCAGAAGACTTGGCTTATCCATTCAGTGACTCTGCTGGCTGGGATCTCTTAACTCATGGGAAATAGAGAACCTGCTCCAGGTTGGGAGCCAGCTGACAGATGCAGGACCCATATGCCCAAGTCTGGGTAGGATGCCTGTATCACTGGCATCTGGATGTCAGCTTTCCTTTTCTGGCTCTGCTTCTGGCTGTGCTGATAAACCCAATTGTCTGTCTGCTGTGGGTCAGCCTGCTGCTGCCCTGTAGTCATGTTTGGTGGATTACTCAGTGGTTCCTCTCTGTTAAAGAATACTACCTAAGCATAGTATGCATCTCTTAATGCTTTGATAGGCCACTACACATCTAATTTCAGTATTTCTACTGTTCCTGGTGATTTCAGCATAGATGATTAAGTCTTGCAGGTGCAGTGAATCTGTAGAATGTGTAAATGTTCATTTCCTGCCTAGTGGCTAGGAAGTTATGCTGATACCATCCATTACTTTTTAATTCTAAACAATTTTTTATTGCTAAATATACTGCCTGGGATTGTAAATGTAAGATTTGAATGACCAGAAAGACATTTTTTTGAAGAGGAAAACACACATCCTTAAAATGCTCTGTAATAGTAAAAAATTAAAACAACAAACAAAACCATGTAAAAATTTTACAAAATATTATTGACACCCACTTAGATATGTGCATGTATCACCCTGGCAGGCACATTCTTGCAACTAAAAGAAATAAAATGCCCTTTAAAGTAAAAATCTGTGCTCTGCTCTTTCTACTGTTCTTCCTTAGTTGCTCTGAAAAAAAGACTTTTCATCCCTTCAGAATGAAAAGTATTGACCTAAGTACCTGTGAACAAACATTGATAATACCCGCAAATCAATAAATATCAACCATTTACTTAGGCAAGAAATTAGAAAGGCTACTTTCTGTTTAAATTTGGGGTCTATCAAAACCAGAGCCTATCCATGAGGGAGGTCACTGAATCTCATTTTAGAACAAGGCTTAATGGTATATGCACTCCTATATCCAGCAATAGCAGCTACAATCACTTTATGCCAAGCCTCCTACACGTAGATAATTTATACCCTCATCAGGAATAATCTATCTGGGAGTTGGGGGAACTTTTGTAGAATGAAAGCCAAATGCTGCTAATTTGCCTTGGCAAACACTGGAAGTGTGGGGGGTAGTACAAAGCCAGTAGCTTAAATGTGCAAGGAGCAGACATGCAGCAACCCCCTTCCTCTCCTACAGCACGTGCCCAGCCTTATGTGGCCTAAACACACAGGTTCAATCCTTCAGAGGCACAGCTTTAGGAGCCTACAACTACGTGTTTAACTAAAATACTTCAATTTATTTTTGTGCCAGCTGCCAAACATGACAATTAATAACTACAAGAAATTAAATGCAAAACCTGTTTTCATTTTGAGGATGTTAAGCTTGGGTTTAAACAAAACCAAGTATTTTTTTTCTTGCTTTGACACACTAATACATTATATCTCTGAAAATTTGAACTCTTTCGTATCTTCTTATATACATTCTGATAAATACTATTTATGTTTAGGATATCTAATCCTTTTTCTTCAAAGGGACAACCATATAAAGCATTTGATTCTGCTTGACTACATAATTTGTAAAGGATGAAAACCATTGCCTTGATCATTACTGTTTCAGACATGTAAATGTAAAAATTATTTGAGAGAGAGAACAAAAAAAAAGACAGCAAGTTTAGCAGGACAGTCTTTCAATGATACTTTTTCAAGTCCCAGACATTTTCTCAGAATTAACAGAGGGCTTACTCTTATTTCCAGAATTGCGTGCTGACTGTATACTGTCCTTAATTAAGCCTTGAAATTCTAAACCATAAGAGAAATAAAATTTTTTAATGAAAAATTTTGGTTGCTTTGAATACTGAGATACCGAGTCCAGACTTTCAATTTAAATTTCACTTGTAAATGACCTTCTGCAAGACTGTACAGAGGAAATCTGAGATTCTCTACTATATGTCTGTTACATATCAGGGCTACAATAAAACACTAACTTTGTTTCATTAATTTTCAATCAAACTAACACTCTTTTTTATGCTGTGGACTAAGAAGCATTTGCTGTTAGCCTGAAGAAAGCTGACAACTAGTCCCATACTGGTAGTGCGATGCCTTAAGTTTTAGCTTTCATATTTTTCAGATTCTGTACTGCCTTATTGTGTGACTCTGAACTTCATATAAAGTGTCAGCAAGTTCTCCTCACAGTTTAGTTAGTTGAAGCGATCCTTTTCCAGCCTGAGAACCAAGGACACTGCTGCAGCTTCATGACCAAAAAATGTCAACAGCGAATTGAGGAGAGCAATCTGGGAGGATGGGATTTCGTAACCTGAAGCTGTAATTGGACATTTAACCCCAATATGTAAATAGACCAAAACTTATAAAAGTGTGAAAACCTGTGACCGGTCATCCCTCTTGGGTAGAGCTACGGCCAGCTCTTGTGCTGCCCAAGGTGTATCCTTTGGAGGCCTTTTAGTAAATACCTCTCTATTCATTTTACACTGTCTAGCCTCTGTTCCAGGTAGCCTCTTTAGGCATCAGTTTGTCCCTTCAAATCTTTTCACCTGATGTTATTTTTGGAAGAGCAAAAAGCCAAGTGGCTCTATTAATTAGCTAGGAGACAGCTCCTACAGCTAAGGTGTCCTCTATAACAACTATTCTCTATTGTGGGAGTCTCTTGCATTGTGAGGGGGATTTCTGAACTCTAGACACAGACATACACTCATCACAAAGTTTTCTTTTTCTTTAAAGTGTGCATTAAAGGTAGCTAATCCACCACCTCTGTGCTAAAAAAAAACAAAAGAATGAAATCATAATGATTAAAATCTTCATGTTGAGCAGAAGATACAACTGAAGGGAAGAATAGAATAACAAATACAAAGCCAATGATACACATTTTAAATCACTAGCTATAATAAACATGTAGGATACAATTTACAATGCATTAAATCAAACCTGCATTCTGTGAGACTATCAAAGAGGTACAGCTGAATTCTGTGAGACTATATCAAAGAGATATAGCTGTACAGTAATCTAAAATGGTACATATCTAAATAGGAATCTCCTTAAAATGGAAGAAATATAAAAGGAGAAAATTCATTGGCTAAGTGCTGTACATAATTAATGAAGAGAGTCCAGCTCCAATATGCAGCTTTTGTGACCTTATTATGTGTGTGTATGTGTGCCTAAATGTGATACCATGCAATTACACATAGCTACTTCACTTGTGGAAACGTTATCTTTTTTCCCATAGTCCTTTTTATAATTTCTGTACAGGTAGAAATTCTAATACAATGGTATTTTAGCAGCAACTAATAGAAACAACCATTTAATCAACTTTTGAGATAATATACTTCAGAATAGAGAGTATGCTCTACAAACCTGACTAATTTATTTCAACAATATTTGCATTCCCTTAAATGTTATGAACTTAAAAGTCTGTAAAGGTGGTTGCACTTTCCAAGTAAATTCAGGAAAAACAGAACTAAATCTTAAGTTTTTATAGCACTGGGGAAGTTTGAACACATGGGTTCCATGTCAATATTTAATTTTCTATTTATTTAGGCCCCAGAGTTGAAAACAAACAAACAAGCAAACAAACAAAAAGTGACTAGCAGATACCTGATATAATGAAATTACTCAGAGTTAAAAGCTACCTTAAACAATAGAATTCAGATGAATCTCAGCTGTCAACGATCAGTTTAAGGGTTTTCTGTATGCAGACTAAAACCCTACCCTTTCCCAGCTCACAGGTAATAAGAGGGCGCAGAGTGCTGCCCTTCACATCCATGGCAGAGCAGTATGAATGATGTTTAATTTTTATAAGACCTGAAATGAGAAATATTTGAAATCTTTGAAACTATCATGAGTGTTTTCAAAAAAGTGAAGAAAAATATCAGTTAACTTGCTCAGCGTGGCCATGAAATATACTTTTTCCTCATTTTTATTTATTTATATAAAATCAACACTCTTTTCCTTTCTTGATAAATGCTGTGATTGAAAAAAATGAAAAAAGTTTTCTGAAACAAGGACACTTACTGCTGTCACCTATGTCTTTACAAACACCACAGAAGGTATAATTCTTCCTGGTGAACCCACACATTAGTTTATGCTGCCTATACTTTTCAAGCCACCTTACTTCAGAGAAATATAAGGCAAAACCCCAAATCATAGCTGAATGCAGACTCCATTAGAGTTCTCTTAATGTACCTGAAGCAAAAAGTCCTCCTTCAGCTTCTACAGGCTGCAGAGACTCCTCCATTTCTTTTAACGACCTTTCCCTCTCTTTGATTCAATACAGCCCACTGGCTATGGAAATGACAAAACTCAGCAGGTGACAACAAAACGGTCAGCAAACAGGGCTGAGGTATGTAATTTTCTTCAAATAGTTTCTCAGGAATTAAATGACACACCACTGAATGTGTACATGTCCTGCTCAGATCAAATATTTTTTTATTAAATGAAACTGCATGCTTCTGTAT
This sequence comes from Vidua chalybeata, assembly GCF_026979565.1. Classification (NCBI taxonomy): domain Eukaryota; kingdom Metazoa; phylum Chordata; class Aves; order Passeriformes; family Viduidae; genus Vidua; species Vidua chalybeata. Next base: position 26,004,886 of record NC_071535.1, read on the forward strand.
ATATAGCTGCCATATGAAATGCACGTTTAAGTGTACTGCTCCAAGCTCCAATTGCAAAACAATTTGCTGTTTCCCACACCTCCCCAGCCTACTTTTAGCATATAACCCCTTGGGCAGCAAGCGCTCAGATGCTGTACCTTTGCCATAACTCCAGATTGAAAGCCCTGCCCTTATGGAGTCAATCTGATGCATTTGCTATGACTGGGACAAATTGGAGTATGCAAATTAGCACCTTTTGAGTCTTCTGAACCCAGGAAATTCTCTTGCTATGTGTTCCAGCTAATGGACCTGAGATGTCCTTTGTAACAGTGCTGTCTGTGCAACTCCTTTAACCTTTTCAGATTCTGATCTAGCCTTTGTTCCTAGCCCTTTTTAGAATCATGCAATGTATCAAGTTAACCTCTGTTATAATTTAAACTGGTGTAACACCAGAGCCATATCATAGCATGCAGTGGCATTTACACATGTTTAAAGTGCAAAAGAGCATCCAACAGTGAATAGAGGCCCACAACATTAAAATTTCTAAGAGAGCTTTTTCTGCCTACTTTCAGCTTCAAATACTTATCTTTACCCTGAATCACTTAAACTAGTACAAAATGCACAATTAGATTTCTAAATTTCTAAATAAATTAACATCAAGTATAAGAGTTTGCCCTTTTATGACAAAAGTATGATCTTCTGGGAAGACTGTCGATCTACAAAGTACTTGAGGACTGATTGCTGATCAAGCATGAACAGATTCCTAGGTAGATTTTATAGAAATCTACAGAAAGAAGCAGAATGATGAAATAGCATTATCCTCAAATCATAAAGGGAAAGTTGCTGCTGGAGATGCCTTGTTCCTGGAAAGCCACACTGCAAAGCAAGTTAGTAACCTTTTCTTACTGCAGTCCTATGACTCTTTTCACAACATTTCAGCATTTACGCTGACTTAATGCCTTTAAACTGTGTTTGGGTGTGGTGTTTGAACATAATAAACACACATTTCATGTCACCCCAAATTACTGCTTCCAAGTAGATTGTGTGCATATCTTTCCTCAACACAGCATTTAGGGTTTTTTAAGATTTTGTTCCTAATTTAATATTCTTTGGTGCTATCCACTTAGAATTGCATCTTTTCTAGAAAGTTATACTTTCATCAGGATATATACAATCTCTTACATCATAAATTCATCATTGTTCAGTTTATACTGAACACTACATCCCATATATTACTGTTATATCTCTGTTTTGGAATAACTAAGTTGAACTGTATAATCATCAACTATTCTAGAGAAAATATGGTTGCATACGAACTGCTTTTGATTTTGGATAGAGATGTAGATCAAATAAATGCATTTTTCCCCCCTTTGTTCCATTTCTGGACTGCATTTTGTTAAGAGCATTTGGTGTTCCCTTTGTTTTGTATCCAAACTCTCTGGATGCCACTTAATGTCAGGAAGAAAACTCATAAATATAGGCTGTACTTGAAAATTAGGAGGTTCAGATTAAAAATTTAAGTACACAAAGTAGACTCAATATATGTCCTATAGAAATCATTCCCTCATCAAACTTTTATATTATCTACAAACCTTCCGTTTTGTCTTGCTCTGTACTTGTTCTGTCTCATTGCATTTATGCACTGCTCATCGCCAATAGAAAGTTTAGCATCGCTTTGCTGAGTGGTTTTATCTGGATTTCTTCTTAATTAATCTATTTAATTTCCATTTTATTTTTGGCTGCTGATGCATAACTTAACCTCTACTTCATCCCAAAAATTTTTACTTTCAGACAGCACAGATCTGTGCTCTCCAACATACCCTTAGTTTTGTCAGCCTTTTCATATTTTCCTCTTTTCGTCTGCCTTTGACACATGCTAACAGATGTCAGTTAGTAGTCTACCCCTTTAACCCAATGCAGACAAGAAGCTGAACAGTCTTCTTCATTCTCAGAAAGTGTACCACTAACATCATCATTAGCAATTGCCCTTCACAAATTTCCAAGCCAGTAGAAGTCTTTTCTCCTGACACCTTTTACAGCCTGGAAAAATCCTCCATCAGTACTACCATCTGCTGCTTCCTCACCTTTAGTCTTGTGTCACCAATTCTGTGTTGAATAGTGTTATACAGAGAGAACCTCATTATGTAATACTCAGAATGACTGAAAATAGTAAATGAGAAGATAAGTCTTCTCCCTAATATTTTATTGCACTCCAACACTTTCCTGCCTCTTTTCCCACTTTTTAAATTTTCTTGTCAGATGGGACTCCCTATAATAATTCAAATATTGGAAGAAATGAGATTTGCACTCAGCTATAGCCAAGTCAGTCAACTTCTTTTTTTTTTTTTTTCTATTGCTTCTATCTAATTAAAATACTACAAAGTTTTACACAACATTTGTGGGGAAAGAAAATTTTTAGAGCTTTGTACCTCATTCGCTTATGATTATTCATACTGTTCGGCTGATTTTAATACTTAACTAACAATGGGCTTACAAGGCAAAGTATTGGGTACTTCTTTCCCTTCTGGAGAAAGTTCTGTTTCTCCATTACACTGTTAATTGTGTGCAACTCTTGTATCATTCCCAATTGCTCACTACTGCAAAAATGTGAATAACTTGTTCTGTTTACTGTTCTCTAATTTGCCTTAAATAAACATTTTCACAAATTTTGCCCAATCTAAAGTGGTTGCATGCTCAACACACAAATTTACAATGTATAGAGAACTTTACCCAGGTACTCTCCAGCAAAATGATTTTTTAAAAAATGAATTGTGTCATTGTCTCATTATATTCTCATCTAGTTATTATGGATTAATAGCAACATCTTCCAAATGTGATTAAATACTGTAGTGAAGCTGTAGAGTGAATTCTTTCCACTTTTTTTCTAGAAAGCTTGATAGAATACCATTGTTCCAAAAAGTATGTCTATAATTCTACAAAAATAGTAGCAGAAATGGAGGACAAGACCCATTTGGACAACAGAGAAATGGTATGAAAGTTCCCTTCAAATTTGGTATTTCATTCTGCACCTTCTGTGTTTGATAACATTGAATTACAAACTGGATGATAAAACAGCATTAACTTGAGGAGTATATGAAAACATTTTCCCGATAACAACTTCCAATTTTTCTGGCTGAAGATAGGAAAAACCCTTTTATTTTGTAACTACTGAGATGTTAACGATCTTTGTTTGCATTCAGTTGATCATTCATGTGACCCTGAGTACTTCTGAGTGTATCACAAATATGGTTCAATCTGCTATTTGCAGCTATTACACAGCTCAAAGAGTTGGATGGGATCAGCCCCCTGAGCGCAATTGTAGTAAGGTAGTTTAGGAGTGCAGGTGGACAGGGTACTAGCTACCTGCAAACAGAGTGCTCACTTGGAGTGAAGAAACGTTAGTTTTCCTATTTCCTGAGAAATTTAAGCTTATCTGAGATGCTCCAGAAAACAAACCAATGACTCACCTACCCTATGGCACTGGCATCACCTGGAATGATTCACTAGAAACCACAGAAATTGTATTCATCTGCACATTTACCCCACAATTAATAAGGGCCTCTCTCTGAAGCACAGTAATATACTAAATTGACAAACTGATTATATTTGTACAGTTTCATGTTAGTCTTATTATTATTGGATACATTAATAAAAAAAGAATATCAAACTATTAGAATGAGGCATTATTCAATTGTTCACAATGCTAGCAATTCATTAGGCACCTTACATCCATAGGATGAGGGTGGTTTGCTTATTTGTTAACTTTAAATAAAGAAAAGCTGAAATAATATCAGTGGCTTTAATAGCCCATGGCTTCTCTATAGGATGACAGTAAAGAGACAATTAAATTTTCCATGAAGTTCCATCCACCATCAGAGGCTTCCAGTGGAGTGAAAAGCATGTCAACCAAGACTGCCTTTCATGCATGGAAAGTCTGGGACTGCTGCATGGGGTAAAGCCAAATTGCAGCATTTTACCCATGTGTAGCTTCCAAGTAGCTCAAATTCTGCTCCCATTCTAGGATGCCATTCTACGATCAAGGCTGTGGTGATACAGAGGAAGTAAAACAAGGGCTTACAGGCCTTGTGCATTTTTCAGATGATTTTGTTGGCTCATGTTGGACACAACTGGACATCCACTACAGCTATCCTCTGTATATTGTTAACCACTTCATTAAAGCCAAGTGGTTTGTAGTTTGTGACTTTTGACTCAATGAAGAATACAACCCATAGGGTCAGATTGTTTTCACTGAGGTTGCTTTTCCTTGGATCTTAATGGGAACCTGATTTTTCTTCTCTTGTTGAATCTGATTCTGCATTTACCTTGCAAAAGACCTTTGTTCACCACAAAATACTTAATGGGAGAGAAAGGCACAGCAAAAAGTAAAAGGGAAATGCGAGTCTCATAAAATTTCCAAGATAACATTCAAAAAGTCTTCCAGCTTCTAGGAAGGAAGGTGGGGATCTTTATAGAACAGAGGAGAATTCAGTAATTGTCATCCACTTGTAAAACATGGGTGCACAACAGATCTTGCTATGGGAATAAATGAGATTGGTAGTTGGCTTTTTTCTCTGTCTAGTTCAGTAGTTCAATCCTATCAAATGTATCAAAATAATCTAATATGCAATAACTTTAGGGACATGGCAGAAATTAACTATGATCTTCCAATTAGTTTGATTTTGGATTATGTTTTGTTTGTTTGTTTCTTTGTTTTTGTTTGTGTGTTTTGAAACTCATTGTACAAATCTACATCATAAGAGTTGTCAGTGCTCACAACTGAACATGTCCACAAAATGAAGAAAAGGATACACTTTTTGTTGCACTGACACTTCAGTATCTGCCCAATATAAGGATTTCTTCACACAAAATGAGGTAGATCAGTATAGACAATCTAAGTCAACTAGTGTCGAAGTTACTGTGTATGTCATATGTACACAATGCTATATGAAAGTGTTTGTTTCTTAACAGTTGAATAGGCACTACTGAAGCAAAGAATGCAATTATGAAAGTTATCACTCTTGTATGCAGAAATATAAAATGTGTACTGCTTACTACAGTTCAGATGCACACTCCTATTATTATTATTTATACCATTTTCCATCCCGGCCTGACTTTAAAACTTCTCCATTGTGATTATTTCCAAATATTTAGTTTTTAAAAAGGCACTGATGTTTTTAAAGGAAGAAATATGTATTTTCAAAATATTATTTTTTTAAATAATGGACATTATACTTTTAATTGTTTTACAGTTCATATTGTAAGGTGTGTTCTTTTTTGTTCAAGAATTTTAAAAGCAACTAATTTAAATATGCAAAATTATCTTGAGTTGTTCATACGTGAACTTAAAAGCCATGCAACACAGGAAAATTAAGTAATTATGCCTCCAAGTTATTTACTGCAATTAAGCTCATTTATCATATGCAAATTAGTGCAAACTGGTCTCATTAGTTACTAAATTACTCAATATGAGCTGAACAATGTAGCACTCCAGTTTGTAATGAAAAATCCCTGTAGAGGCAAGCAGTATCAATTAAGCTAATTTGCATATGCAAATATATTCACTAACTTTCCCTTTTCTCTATATTTAGTTCTACATTTCCTGATCATTCCTGATTATAAGAAGGCTATGGGGTTACTGACCCTTGTTCACACCTTCTCAATAGCAATGAAGTTATAGGAAAAAAATCCAGAGATCCTGAAAAATTGATGAAAATCTTGCTAATTTTTACAACCAATTTAAGCCAAAATTTTAATAATAGGTACCAGAAATATTTTTTTTACTGGATACAATTGATAGACAGATAAATATACAGAAATATAAAACAGAAGATATCTATTCTCATTATAACACCACTTTTCAGAAGAAAAAGAATGTACAAGACAAGAAAAACAAAGCCTATAATTTGGCAAATCAAAAATCTTGTCAAAAATTAAGTAACATATTGCCATTATCTACTTTTCTCCTCCATTACATCCCACTCTACTATTCATAATTCAGGTGATTTTACTTGGAAAACATTTAAAGGACATTACATTGACAAAAAGATTCTGATGTAATAGTGTTTGAGCATTCGTCACTCGTGGTGTCTTTTTTTCCACAAGCACCGAGTGGATGGTGCCTTTGGCTTCAAACCTACCACTAGGAATCTATTCAGCATGATATACAGCAATCAGCTGTGGCTTGGACATTTTTTGACATGGAATCATACCATTTTAGACTGATTTGGGTTAAAAGGGTCCTTTCAGATCACCTAGTTCAAACCCCCCTGCCATGGGCAGGGAACCTCCCACTATCCCAGGTTGCTCAGAGCCCCATCCAAGCTGGCCTTGAACACTGCCAGGGATGGGACAGCCTGTGCCAGAGCTTCACCACTCTCACCATGAGGATTTCATACACGAAATGAAATACATGAAATGCACGAGTGTTGGATTTCATATGTAAGCAAAGTAAAAGCCTCTCTGTATATCTAAATATGTGCAAAGGACAAATGCAAAGATGCATCCAACCTTACTCAAATGAGCCCTTTTTAAAATTATTAAATTTCCTTTTATCAGTTTTTTTTTTTCAATTTTTCATCTCTGAATTTATGTAAAGGTATGTTCATTTTTTTGGAGTTGATGAAGTCTGCAATTAACGGAACAGAATTAACTGTATGATCCATGAGCACAAATGCTATCTCAGACCAATATCAATAACTTTTAAACTTTTATTTTTCTCATGACAGGTAGAGTTTTACTTTTCTATTTTCTTCACTTAACTGCATATGGGAGAAAACCTTTAGTACTTTTATCAATCATCAATTAAGCAGTATTTAAACATTTGAATCCTTAATAGCAAAAAAAAAAATCATGGATGAAGGCATTCTTCATTCAATGATGACTATGCATTTTATGTAAATACATGGATTTAATATGTATAGACATGATTAATGTCTATAATGTATACCTAGATATGACTGACACTACCTACTTGTTGACTTAAAATGTAATATCATAAGATATCACAATATGTACCTTTAAAACTATCACAAGATGTACCTCCATTTCTGGTTTTGTAACACCATTTAAAAAAAAAACTATATCCACTTTTTCAAAATCTACTGTATTTTTCATATTTGTCTATCAATAAATTTTGAAGTATCAAAATATTAAAAAGATTAGAGAAGCTCCTTAATTTCTGAGTTTACACTTAACCAAGTCTTCAAAGTATTAATAGCAAAAGGGATTACACAAACTATTAATTCAAATTCTTAAGATAGCAGACTCTTAAGATAGCAAACCAAAGTTCCCGAGGTACAATCAAGGTTGTTACTTCACTCGCAAACAATACTTATCATGATACTTATTTGAAATTAATTTCTGTGACTAGCAGAGTAGGTGAGAACATGTTAGAACTGTATTCCACTACAAAGTCTATCCAATTGTTGTTTAAAAACCATTTTGTCTTCTTCTGATTATATTTCTACCTATTAGACCACAAGGCAGTACTTTGAAGTTCATTCTTATCTGTTTAGAAGTGGTGCATTTGAATGCATGACCCAGGTTTTCCTCCTAAGTGTTGACTGTTCTACTAAAATAAGACAAAATCTTAACATGTCACAATAAAACTGTCACCACTATTAATTCATATTGTCCTTTATCCATCATCAACCATCTATCTTGCAAATATCAGGGTGGAACTTCTTATTATCAACTGAGGGATTCATGGGGGTACTTTGATAAAAACATCATCTTCTTTGAAAAGGCCACACTTCAACAGATATTCAATATAAGGCTGATGGTAATTTTGATTTAAAATCCTCAGTTTTGAGTACAAGTGTAATAGAGCACTTTTTTAGTAGTAGTATGATGAAATTATATCCTGAAAACACCTTAATTTATCACAAATACATTTAAAAAAAAACCTAAAAAAACCAAAAAAAAGCCCAAAAACAAAACAAAACAAAACAAAACAAAACAAAACAAAACAAAAAAAAAAAAACAACAAAAAAAACAAACCAACAATCCATAAATGGGATCTCATTTAAACAAGGTTGAAATTCACTAATTGTTTTAATACACTGTAAGTGAAAAACTCAAATATCAAGTAGTTTTCAAAGCGGCCATCCTAGGTTTTTTTATTTTCATCTATAAGAGTGATACTTAATACCTAAAGAGTGTAAATAAATCAGTCTCAATGGGTTTTTTTTTTTATATATGAGTTATAAACAATATTGTACAAAACATAACTTTAGGATATATGATATGTTTACACACTCGACACACTGACAAATTACATGAACTGAAATATCACAAAACTGCTAGTTCTTAATTTTTTTTCTACATGTATGAGACAACATAGCAGTGTTCCTGCCTAATATGCAAACACAGTACTGTAGATGCTGGTGCAGATCTCTGACACAATAACTACAACAAAAGTATTTGCTTAGAGAATCAAAAACTTGACCTAGACCTCTGCCAAGAGTGCACAACTAAGCAAATAATTTCATTCACGATTCTTGTTCCGAAGAGAAATTAATTCTACTAGTTAATTTAATGTTTTCCTAAAATTATCTTTGCTTCTTTGCTGCATTTAGTTACTTTATAAAGATATGAAAATTCTGACATTATCTATAGTTCTTTTGAATACCACAGCTGAGTTAGTGCAGAGAGATAGCTCTCAATCATTTCAAATTAAGTGGAATATTTCTCATGATAATATCCTAATCTACCTCTCTCGTACCTCTCAAAAGATAATACACCAGACAATATATTTGCATTGAGAAGCTGTGTACATTGCTAAATAACAGCAGTTATTCAGTGCCACACTTAGAAAAAACTGTGTGGGTTTTATTTCCATAGGGCTGGGTTTGCCTTACTGCAAAACACATCATATTTTCTTAACTGCTTGTACTCCACATTTGATCACTTCAGTGTAAGAAAGGCTGTAGTAACCCTGACAAAATAAATCATGCACAAGAATGTTTCCATCAGGTCATTGTTTTTCAGTTGATTCTTCCTGGAATATGATGACTTGTGCCATGTGACAAGCTTGTTTGACAAATACCAGACCAGTTTTCAGCTAAGGACATCTAAAAGGCATACCATTTTTTAATCTCTGCAGATTGCTCCAAATTTGTGATATATAATTGTGACAACTGGGATATCATGGAGAAAAGCAGTGCTCATAAACCAAAGTGGGGGAAAAAACCCCAGCCCTAAATTGATACATTACATAAGACAAATCACCAACACAAAACACTAGCTTGTACACACACTCACACAAATACATAAGGGCGTTCTGCAAGCAACCACCTACTGCACAATTCTAAACAACAAAATGTTGTGATTCAGCTAAAATAACACTTGCCTTGCCTGTCATTAACATTCTCCCAGTTATGGACTTTCAAAATAGAAGAAATATGAGCATAAAAAAAACCTTATCAATATAAGTGCTGACAACAATACTATTCAAATTATTGGCAGATAATATGACTAGGTAGATATTTTGATTTTTCTTGGAAAAGCCATTTTTTTACCTGTAAAATATGACTTCCCAAATGTGATTCAAATACTTCAATGGCAAGGGCACTGGGACTTCTCCTGCGCTGGGCACCTATAACTGAATAAAAAACAGTTATGTTGCAAGGTCTGCACATTTAGTTTGCATGCATCCTCATCACTGACATTAATCCCTTAAATGTTTTGCATCTTAATACACCAGTGTTAATTTAAATTCTGCCTTTTACATAGTATATAAATTTAGTAATTTAATATGTAATTTAAGACTAAAATTTATAGGATGAAAAAAGAGATTTTTAAAAATGAATCTATTTAAGTGTCCAATGAATGTGGAAATGATCTATTTGTTCAAATATATCTCAAATCCCTGTAGGCTTATGGTGATGAAAGCATTCAGAATTTAGTGAAAAATACTATTGAAAAAGAGGTTACACATATTGTAAATGTTTTGAAATGTGGGAATAAGAACTAAATATTACTCATGAATTAGGAAGTTTATTCTACTAGTTTATCTGAGAGGTTTATCTGAACATGTTATTATTTGAGACTGAAATGAAATAGACACAACATTAAAAAGCCAACATTTGTAAATACATCTACTATTCAAAATAAAGTTCTCCTGAGTGTAGAGAAGTATTTCAGTATCCCAGATCTCCATGTTAGTTGCTGGAATAGGTTCTGAAACCTCAGCTTCTAGGGTATATAGTTTAAAAGTGAATAATAGGTAGTTATGCTTCAAAGGCAGCAGTGACTACAAAAAAGGCTGAGAAATCACAAAACTAATATTCCATTAAACTTTGTATGCCAGGAACATAAAGCCAGAAATTAAGTCTGCATATAACCAAATGTAGCCATCTACTGTAAGCTGAGATTTCTTCTTAGGCCTAGACTACCATTCCCACATGATCAGAGAAAGGCAGAGCACAGAAAAGACTGCACAGGGCCGCAGGAAGCTGCCTTTCCTCTCCCTTTCCTGTTTTAGTGACAAAATCAGGCGTATCCACAGCAGAGAGAAGAGGTGAAGTTCATTCGGCACCCTTCTAAGGTGTATACAAAAGCATTTACATCCCAAGACCCTGATGAGAGACTAATGCTTCTGAAACCATCACAGCACTAGTCCATCATTACGTATTGCTGTCTTTACAGTGTATGATAAGAAAAATGAAATATCAAGGATCCACTAAAACAAGCAGAATGAATGACTGCCATTACTGAACAGGCCAATTTAACATGAACGGAAACAAAACACAGAGCAACAATTTCTTAGTTGTCTATGATACTGGCTGCCAAATGTGATATCAGTAGGAAAAGATAAATGCCAAGTAATGATAGTCATATTGACCTGAAAATGTAATATCATTTCTTATTGATGTTTCATGTAATTTCCTTGCAGGAAATCCTAAGCTATTTATACTGAACAAACAGGTGGCTTCATAGCTAATAGATTCAGGCAATAGCTCATTATTACAAATGGAGACTGCTGTAGAGCTGGTATTTCTAAGTCCTCCTCTTTTCTCATATTCAAGGACATAGACTCTAACACCTTGAAAGAAAATTCTTCAAGACTGTATTTCCTAGAAAAACTTTATCTTGAGTGACTAAAAATATATGGCACTGTAGAGATTTTCAGTATTCTGATCATGATTGCTGTCAGCATGGTGCTCTGTACAGTTATTTCATTTATAATCTGTCAGAAACAAAAAAGCAAATTCAGTTTTGGCTTGCCAGACATTGCTTCATAGTAGTCTCCATAAGAGCATTGTAAAGACCAAAAAATCCCCCAACCTTTAAACCTGCAACCCCTCCCTGAAACCCCTTAGGTCCTTTCATTCTTCCAGCTAGATTGTGTCATGTTTTCCACACGTTGGCTGAACACACCACCATTTGGAATTTACCTTTCAATTAATTTGCTATTTCCTGCCTATATCCTTATGTTACCATCCTCTACCATTTTAAAGTGTATCCATTACATATTGAATCCAATTCTACGATGTCAATTGCAGGGTTTTTAGCATTTAAGTATCATAATTTGAATGAAGTGCCTGAAGTCAGTGCAGCCCTCTTCAAAACAGTATCTTGAACCTTACATGACACTTACAGGTAAGTCATCAGTCCTTCACAATGGAGACCCTCAATTCTATACCTCAAATGAAATCACTTTAAGGTGAATGAGTTAACTAGAAAACAAGAGAGGGTCAGATCTTAGCTTTAAAATTTGTCAGTTAAATCTTCCATCGATGACTGCATACTTGTGCCAAGTATATATGTAGACAAATATCTTGTAGTACTTTCATGCCACTCAGTTCACTGACATTTTCATAGCACTAGAACACTTGGATTTATGTGTCTTGCTCTTAGTCAGGTGATGTGGAGTTCTTATGACGGTTCCTAATTTTACCACCACGATAATAAGTTACACAGAAAACAATTATGTTTCTGGTAGCCATGCTGCAACTCTTTTTGGAAAAATTAATAAATATTAAATATGTACCTTATTTCATGCATTTCCATAACTATCATTCTTCATATTTTGAGGAATGAGATAAGAATATTGAGACAAATATAGAACAAGGGAAACGTAAATTATTTAATCATCTGGATTCATTGTCTTATTATTTTACTTACTTGAGCTTTCACATTTTCTTGATATCTATTTGCAGAAGAAGAAATATGCTATTTTGGGTATATAAGTGCATACCACATTGATACCTTTCAGAAACATGGCAATCTCACAGTCCAGTCACAGCACAAAACTTCTTCTTTGTATTGAAAGAATTGTTGGCATGCCAATAGATGAAAGGAAGACATAGACTGAAATGTTTGGATTAAAAAGCAGGCCCAATGTTATTTTAGTCTAAAATTTCAAAACATAAAATTTCAAAACATAAGCTATAAATACTGAACTGGCTTCCATCACACAAGCCACAGCTAGTCATCTAAATCTCTCACCCTGTGGATGGAACTATCAGCAGCCACAGCTCAGCCACTCACAGAAAACTTGAAAAGCAAGAGATTTAAGATTTATTTCACAAAATCTATAAATCAAAGTAGCTCAGCAACCTTCACAGACCTAAAGGTATGGATGCACATCTTTTTTAAAAATGTGGATTCCCTTTTAAATGCAGATTCTTTACAGAAACAAAATACTGAATGCATGAAATAAATTTCTTCTTTTGAGTTACAGAAAGCAGGGGAAATTAGGATGTAGAGAAGGCTGATGCATGTGTGCCAAACTCAAGTAGGAGTCACAATGGAAACAAGTTCCAAACCCAGGCTAAATTCTGACAAGCTTCTCCTATTTTAGTGGTATGAACAAACATCTCTGAATAGACTTTTTCACATGGGGTCATATTTTGTATTGCCTACATTTAGTTGACAACGTTTAACACTTGAATGCACAAATTAATCAGAAAGTTGGTTGAAGCAATATTTGTATTAAATATTGACTTTTAATAGTGACAAGAAGATAGAAAGATTGCTTTCACATGTGCACTTTGTAGTGCTGGAGCAGAAGAATCTGTCTACGAAAATGTTTTATTTTCCAGGGCATTGGACTATGACCTTTACTATCCAAACTGATATGTCTTTTCCTGGCATGAGATTATTCCATAAAACTAAAAAATTCTAACTGTTCACTAGTTCCTCTTTAAAATTCCTCCCTCAATGACTAATCTGGCTATGCATGAGGTGAAGGAAGAGCCACCTCCCTTTCAGAGTGTCTTGGGGGCAGTCTAAGCATGCTTAATGCAACCTCAAGAGCATTTGCAATTGTGCTACAAAAAGTGGGAAACCGTGAAAAAGGAAGACTGCCTAAGATTTCTGTGCATCCTGAAGAGGAAGGATTTCCTCTTAAACACAGCTCTAAGGTGTGTTTAGAGACCAGAGACTGATGCTGACTGTGCCTTTCTACTGGTGAAGACAGAGTTCTAATAAAGCACAAGCAGTATTCTTTGATCACTAGGAATGGAAGAGCGGCACATGAGCACAATTATCAGTTTCCCCTAAAAAAATCCCGTGAGACTTTGCATGACATCCCTCAACATAAACTGCTTTTGTGGAAAGTTTTGGAAAATTCAAACAAAGAGTTTTAAAATTCTGCTGTTTTATTCATAGTTTAAAAACTAAACTCTACTTTAAAATTAATTTCCCTTAACCTTTATTTACCCCTAAAAGCTTTTCCTCAGTTAGCCTCAACGTCCTTATATTTTTTATTTAATTTTGTTGATTTTTCTAAGAAGAACATTTTGTACACTTGGAAGGGGAGGCCGACTTAGGGCCACTGCACTACAACCTACAACCTTTTAGGCAATCTGCTGTCTGAAGAATTATAAAGAAAAAGAGCTTATCTTGAAGAGCGCTAATTATGACTGCCAATAAAGTCAGACTTTAATTAGCAAAGTCTGAGCAGATCTACATAAATATGAAAGTTTATAAATACCCCACCAAAAAAAAAAGAAAATTATCAGCTTTATTCACAAAATATGTAACCATATCAGGCTAATTGCACAGCAGCTTCACATAGGGTTGGCTAGTATTTTTCCCCATGGGTATCAAAATAATACATGATGGTGTCAGATGAGAGAGCATAAGCAGAGTGGCCTGATGATTGTATGTGCAAAACAGTTATAGCATGAGTGTGGCTATAATATTTTAAATATTCTTTCCCAGAATATAATTTTTTTTTTGTTTCAGAGTAGAAAGAAAGATCTAGAGAAATAACAATACAATTTCTAATATGTTTGCCTTGATGTAGAGTATATTCTAGATGAAAATGTATCTTTTGTGATTTCTATGAACAACTCCAAATGTCCATGAAAGAAAATGGAGGTGAATTTGGCAATCACAGTGATTTTACAGGAAGAGGTGCAATGTCATCTTGAAATATTGGGGCTTTCTGATGACACATAAGAGTAATTTGAAAATTTTTAAAAGCTGTGTTTTAGAAAAGACAGAGACAGAAGATTCAGTCTCAGGGAAGGATGAAGTGTAATCAACATTGGCAGTCCAGTATTTCTGCATGCTAACATTCACAGGAGCATTTTTGTTTTTTAATAACTACTTCCTGTTTAATACCTTTTGATGAATATTTTTCCCATTGATTGTTCCTTGCTATCCCCTTTAAGACTGATTCTAAGTTTTGAAAGAAATTTCCCGTAAGAGAGAACCCCTCTGCCTAGAAATTGAGGACATCTGGTACACAAGATGCAAATTCAAATCCTGATCTAAAGTGAGATAAGAGATGAACAGCATGATGTAAGCAGAGGTGTTGCCCTCTGATTTGGAAAGGGTATCCAAAGAAATTCAATTATGTCACCAGTTACCTCACTGAAAGCCATCATATGATCCAAAATTTAGGTCTCTTATCCACCTTCACAGATGGGAAGAAGAAATAAATCTTAGATGGAGCGACAACATATGTGGAAAGGTATTTTATCTTGGTTTAGTAAAGCTATGGGAATCATTAATACTGTGCCATTACCAAAGAAGTATCACAGCAATAAAGCATCAGAACAAATTTGTCGCAAAGGACTACATGTAAGATGTATAATGCAATATATGATAATCAACTTTCAAAGATAACAACAGCACTTCAAATATATATTTTTGTGTACAAGAATGCCTCATATTCTAGATATCTGTCTTCTGGTCACTGGTAAAGAGCATGAATTCATTACTGAGGGATCCATGGCTGAGAAAGTAAAGCTAACCTTTCCAGGGAGTAGCCTACTAGTTGCCAAGAATGTACTGGTTAATTAAAGATAGTATTATGTAACACAATTACAGGTGTGCTTTATTATTTTCAGTAGTTCATCTCTGAAAAAAGTCCAGAAATTAAAAGAAATTTTAGCAAAACTTGCTTTTCAAATTCAAGCTGCTTAATACTTTTAAACTTCTTTTTAATAGCTTTTTAGTTTCAATAACTTAAATTGATCAAATTGAAATGTTGTCAAAAAGCAGAAATTATTATATTAATTGAAAATTAATTGTTAATTGAACTGGAATAATTGCATTTGAAGACATAATATGTCTTTCCCTTGAGAAACAGTCAAAATTAATGGAAAAAAGAAGCAAGATAAGTGACTGTCATAGTGTAAGTTTTCATCTGTTTTAGGAGTCTGCTCCTTTTCCAATTACCTTCACTCAGTTTATAGGTCTGCTCCTTCCCAAGGATTTGTTCTTTAGGGGGTGGGGGTAGGGTGGGTGGGAGAAGGAGACAAATTTTCTTAAGTCCTAAATATCTCTTCTTTTTCCCTCTTTGCTGAACTTCTTAAAATTAGAACCCCCAACAATGAAATAAGTATATTTTGTGTTCTCTCCTTGATAACTACCACTGTTACTTAATTAGCACATGTACATTTAAAAGTTTACTTCAGAGATTTTTTTTTTTTTGTTCACTGTAAAGGATGAAATCTTTGCTGTGCAAGAATTTCCAGTCATCTAAGCAAAGAGAGTTCTCCATCTGTGGCTGGGCGGAGCACTGGCCTTTCTCCCACACTGTAGTAGTTACTATAGGAACTATTGTGCCTCCTTCAAAAGGGCTACAGACAGGGTGATTAAAATTCTTCATGGGAGAACCCCCACTCTTCTGCTTGACAATGAAATTCTTCAGGGAGAGGGCTAAGCCTCCAGTTCAAGAATGGCAGCACCTGAGGGAGTGATGTGGCAGACAGAATCACCCCTGCTTTAAATTGAAGCACAGGGCAAAAAATACAAGGGCCCATACTCCTGCATTCATTTCATTTCCCTCCCATAAAATTCAGGAACACTGGCAAGAACTAGTGAGAAACAGAGAAGGAATGAATAACTTCATACACTCTCCAACATATTGAGGACAACACAGAAAGTAAAAAACAAATACTTTCAATTCAAATCAATAGCAGGAGAAGAAAAATAATTAAAGTGAGATAGGAGCTTCCCAGGAAATCCATCTGCTGTAAATAGATCAGGAAAAAGTCTACAGAAATATGAAGAGAAAGAGATAAAGAGAGAAAGATGGGTGAGGCAAGGGAGAGGGACACATAAGGGTGGGGTTAATCAAGGGCTTAAAAACCTAGGAATTTATCAGTCCTTCAGATAAACGTCCACTCCGAGAGATTTGGCTCTACCAGCAGCAAAAATGCATAAACATTACAATTGCATGAAGAAATGAGTGATGAGTCTGGATTACTTATTCAGATATCACAGTAAGACTCTTACTGGAATAATAGTTCTATTGTCTTATTTTTAAACTAGTATCAAAATTCCTCTGACAAGAAAACTGCTGCCACCTCTTTACAGCTCCAATGGTACAGAAATGGCTAGTGTCACTGGTTCTGTTCTCAGGAGGAGGACAGGGATATTAACATCAAGTCAGAACAGTGTTATATAGTGTCAGACCATACTTGCTGGTAAAACTAAGAGGCCTACATCTGTTGTCTTGCTTTTTTTTTTCCAGTCTGATCCCAAAGGTTCATGTTATGACATTTGTAACATCTGCTACAAATGCAGAGGTAAGTCAGGCACAACCTTATTACTTCCAATCTAACGCTCCATCCATCCACAGGGCTTTCATATGCCACTAGTATGTCAGTGCGACCCAAAGCTGTTCTATCTACATGAAGCAAGGTGTAATATATTTCTGAAAGTCAAGAAGAAATCCTGCTTTGTCATGCCTCCCTTTCTTTTGTTGTCTTAAATTTTGGCAATGTTATTTCAGAATATTCTGTGAACAAAACAGTGAGCTGCTCCATAGAGCCAATACAATTGCCTTTTTACGCCTTAGTGGTGTGTTGAAAATTGGCAAGCTGTAATTCACATCCTTCCCTGTTTTCACTAACACTGAAACATATCCAGATTCCCCTACCAGACCCTTCTATACTGAGGTCTCCTTTCTTGCACAGCCCCCTTTTCCTGCCATACTTCTCCCATGACTTTGTGGGCTCACCGCATGTTTTAATGACAAACTTAAACTTTTTTCAGTGCTCAGTGGAAAAATGCAACTCCTGACAGACAAAAAATTACTTATTTCAACTGTAGTAACAAAAAAGTAAATGAATAAGGAAAACACTTAATAAGATGCTTTGAAACTAGCATTCTTTCTAGTAGCTTCTATCTAGTTCTTTCTATGAACTTTTATTCTATCAATGAATTTCTTTTGCTATATCCACAATATTTGAAGATTCCAACATTCCACTGTTAATGGGCTAGGGTACTGTATGCTGGGAGGACTGTGCTATCCCTTCCAAGTGTCTGCACAGGAAGCCAAGCATTTGCTATAGGGTTAAAACCACCCACTAAAGCAATTCCTTGAGAAATACATATAGCCTCCTCTGACAGCAAGTGGATTGGAATTTTAGAAATGCACAGCTTTAGATGTTAGTGAACTAGGTAATATGTTCCACACTCAGTATCATACACTAAAAATAAGACAAATTTCAAATTTGATAGAAGTCATTTAAATTCATTACAGGGGCTGCAGAACACTACATGGTAGCAAGTGAGAAAGAAAACCCAGCGCTGGATGACATAAGCCATTGTAGGTCCTGATCACCTGCACTTCTGCCACACTCACTTTTTTCTGTCTTACAGATTAAGTAAAAGAACCCCCCCCCAAACACATATCCACCTAAGAAAAACACTGAAAAAACCCAGATCTCTTTATGTTAAATGAACACTAAAATTTGAAAGTATATCAAATATTGCTGTTGGCAAATGTAGGAACCACATCCACTGCTGGACTATCAAATCCAGCTATGATATAACTAGACAATTACTTACTAATGCATCATTATTCTGCCAAAGTGACATACTGAAATGAATCCAACTGTTTAAAGTTGTTTCTGGTTCTAAGGTGACTTTAGAGCTTTACTACTTCTATAGACTTAGCTTTATGACTGTCACATGTAGGTGGTGGATTTGTTTGTAGAATTTTTTTTTTTTTCCTTTTTGTGATGTAGTCAGGAAAGATTTAATGGAGATTCGTAAATGAAATGAGACTGCATACTAGCCTGAAATCAATCCACAATTTCAGGGAAGAAATCTTTATCAGCTGCCAAAACTGAACCATGTAATTAACTGAGGATTCTGGTAAGAACCAACTGTGCCACTAGTAAATTATTTTTATTTGTCTTCCAGCTGTCTGTTCATAAGAGGGACTGTAAGAAAATGCAACTATAAAGAATTTGGTGATTTCAAAAAGTAACTGAAGAAATTTTAGGAGATTACCAAGACCATCTGTAGTAGAATCACAACAAGTTTTTAAAATCTATTGCAAACAGTTCTCCATTTCTCACTAGAAATTTTCATCAAGAACTCTTATAAGAACTAAAATAGCATTTCAGAATTGCTGAGGATTGAAATAGGACCATGCATAAGCTGCAATGGAAATCCCCAAGTCCTAATGAAGCAGTCCTCAGAGGAAGTAGTATGACACTTCAGAATACTGGTTAAGTCATGACAACTGGGAGATGGAACTGCTTCTTTTCAAAAGCTCCTGTGGGAAAGATTTTTCAGCACTTCCAGCACTTTGGATTGTATTCTTAATGCATATGTATACAAGTGCACTACTACTTGTAATAATCTGTTTCAGCAGTTTTTAAGGAAACAGAATCTCTTGGAAATCCCAATGACTAGTAAGAGGTATAGTTAAATCTTTACTGGAAATATGATGCAGTCTTTAAGTTTTTGCCAAGGTTAAAAGAATTCATGCCATTCATGATGAATGAGCTTGAAATAAATTAGAAATAAGTTAACATGTTAACATTATTATCAGCTCCAGCACAAGGTGTTCCCCCCTTCATTTACTGAAGGATCTTTTTAAATAGTCATGTGAGAAAAGTCCAGTTTCCTTTGCCTTTGAAGAGTGCCTAACAGGGAAATATAAGGGATGTTTAATCAGAAGACAAAATAATAATGGAAGTGAGAGCTTAGTAGTGAGAAAATAGGAAGCCAATTCTACGGCCAAGGAGATGTGTGTAGACACAGCATTCACTTCATCAGAGTTGCATTCATTAGCATCAGGAATTAATTTAGCTCAAGATTCTTTCTGCAGTGAGGGAAAACATTTTTTTTTTATTTGATTATATCATAGCTAAGATTCACACTTGCTACCTTAAAAAGTCATGCCTGTGTGACTATAAGAGGAAAAGCAAGGCATTCAACATTCAAAATATATCTTGAGCACCTTAAACCTAAAAGTTCAGCCAGTTTGTTATTTAGCTAGATATTTGAGTATTCTTTAGCAAATGAACTTAAAGACATCAGAATTCATTCCCCACACAGCACTTGAATTAGACATGGACACAGATGGTTACCTTGACTTTGGGAGCAAAGTTTTATTTTGCAGGATAACACTGTCTTTAAACCAGCTCTTTTGCACTATTAGCACTGATAAACATTTTTTTTTTCCTTAAGAATTTTACAATTATACTGATAACATATTACATTTGGTTAGCTCAAGAATTACTTTTTATTATACATGCCCAACCTAATATAATACAAGTATTATATTTTGAGGTTCACATTGTCTCATTCATCAGGATTTATATTATACCTACTATAAGTATTGTGCATTTGCTATAAAGATAGAAATTTGCTTGATACAGGAATTCAACATTCTGTGAGTTGAGATTTTGCTGAAATAATGTCCTTTAAATTCTGCTTGTATTTTACTGTTTTTCAACATCACCTTTTAATTCTTAGACATATTTCTTGTGCTTAGTCCCTCTGAACAACTAGATTTAAACAACTATGTAATTTGTAAATCAAGCTCATTAATTTAATGGACAAGATTATTTTTCTTGAAGTATGATACGATATGATACTTAAACTAAAATACAGAGTTGAATGAAGACTGCTCAAACTCAACACAGAACACACTTCTTTTTCAGTCACCCACAACCTTTATACATCCTGCAGAGAAACTCATGAGTAGTGCCTGATAATGTTTATCTACTTTTCTTGTTTCTTTTAGCAACCTCCTGAAAGGCAGTTTGAATTCTGACATTCTTTGTTTTGAATTTGATAGCTTAAGGGTGTTTTGGATTATTTTAAATTGCCTGCCTATAAATCAAACATCATCTTATTTTGTTAATAATACCTGAAAATCTGAGGAATTTGCTTGTAGAAAAAAGATTCCACTCTACAATGTGGTAGTAGGACAAGTCAGAAATGCAGCAAATTTTCAGAAATGCAGCAAGCATACTAACAAACAAGTCTTTCAATGCAAACGCTTTGCCTTACAAATGCAATATTATTGCAAGGTATATTCCTCTCTACAAATAAGATGGAGAAAAAGAACTATTGAGTAAAACTGCCCCAAATTTTTCAAAAGTATCACTGAAAAATTCTGTTTCAAACTTCTCTGAGAATAATTCTGTCATAATATTGAGTCTATCTTCTACAGGACAGGAAATATCTGAGGAATGAAGAGGCACCTTTATGGCTGGAAGAGGAAAAGACACACTGCTTCAACAGCTCATGGACAAATGGCTTCTGAAGAGAAAGACTTATTTTGGTGAATGCTGGCTTCAGAAAAAAAAATTATGACTAAAAGGAAAAGTGAATGGCAAAAATAGAGTAAAAATCAAAATACTTGTAATAAAGGAAATAACATTTTGAAGAATATGAACTGAAATTAAGAATTAGGGATAATCAAAACATCATTTTAAAGCTGTGTCTTGCTTATGTTCACCAATTAGTTAACACTTATTATGACTGCTGGATTATCTCTAACCAGAGCTAACCAGGCAAGAGGGACTCAACTCCTCTGGTTGCACACACAACACAGGTGTTGCTAATCCATTTGTTTCATGAAGTTCAAATATTCCTTTGACCTACTGGCACATAATACTTTGAGCTGAGCTATGTCTTTATAGTCAAATGAAGGCAAATGTGGACTAGCTGTAAATGGATTTATGTGGCCACTGATAAGGTCTAACTGTGCTAAAAAGGTATGAAACTTTTCCAAGAAGAAAGATAAAGTAACTTTTTCGTCTCTGTTTTACCACAGTTGGGCTGCTTCAAGTCTCTAAACTAGCATGTGCTGCTGTGTAAACATATTGTGTCTAAAGAAGATTTTTTAAATTAATCCCTAATTAACTTGTTAATAGTTAATGAACAAGAGCCCCTTGTACAAAAAAAATTCTGGAAAGGTCTGAGCACACCCTTTTTCCATCTCATATTTTCCACTTTTATGCTACCTCAAGTCATCTTTTCTTTCACACTTTTCTTTTTTCTTCCCTTAATTTTCCTGTTTCACACCAGCTTACTTGAATTGGCACTTTCAACCACACACATTTCTTATGGGAAAGAAGTTCATTATGGTCAGAGGACCCAAAGCTGTGTTGTGGGAGATGAAATAGATCACCTTTTCAGGCATCTGAATCTCCAGAAGGCAATGTAATTGTGAATGAAAATACTGAAGTGGATACTAATAAAGTTGAAATAGCCGATCAATTTGAGTTTACTCACTAAACACAAATCCCCAAACCCTTGGGTGCTATTCCAAAGAGCCCTATGTGGGAAGGAATTAAAAAAAAATATCAAAGTAAACTCATAGCCCAGAGAAGCTACTATTCACTCCACCAAAGATTCAAGAACTTATCATCAAAGGGGAGGTAACCTCTTGCCTGTTTGCTAATGATACTGGAGCTCCAAAGTGTAGCAACCTACCCTTATTTTCAGGTTAACCACCTAAAAATGATAATTTATCTGCACTGGGAAAGCAATATATTTAAATTCTTCCTTAAATAGTGCTTACTATTGTGCTTACTTACAATGGCAAGTGAATTTATACTACTCCATATATCATCAGAGAACAATAAATAAGTGTCACAGTACAATTCACAATATCAGCTTTTAAATTATATTTCCTTAGAATCCATATTATTAGTGCAGGATATGTGTAACAATTAATGAAAACATAATATCTCCCATTAATTTTTTAATTTGGTTATTATGTTTTATTGTATCATGTTGACAATAATTACAGTTTGGACTCAACATAGGGGTGTATTTTTGTCCATTAATAAACACCAGACAAAATTTCCAGAAAGTCCACAATAATTTACTTTTATCAATCAGAAAATAAACCTAGACAATTTTATGGTGTACAAACTTCACACACTTATGACAAAATGTCATCTTATGAGTTCCAACTCTTCACAGTGTGATACTGAATCCACAAACCAGGCATAGCACTACCTTGTGGACAAAACCACCCACCAATTTTTCCATAGAAACCTAAAATGGTTTGGGTTGGAATGGACCATCAAAGATAATTTAGTTCAAATCCCCTGCTACGGGCAGGACCTGCTAGGGACAGGACCACCCCTCCATAGATCAGTTGCGCAAAGCCCTGTCCAGCTTTGAACACTTCCTGTTATGGATTTATGCGCCCTTGCACTACAATGGGTTCCACCTTAGGATCCCACAAAAAGTCCAAGTAAAGGTTTCCAATTCCTTTTTTTATTAGTTCTCAGGTTTTTTATTAGTTCTCAGGTTACAGCTTGAGCTTAGCACTACTAATGCTGAGACTATTCTGAGAGAAGAATACAGTTAATCAAACTCATTCTATGACAATCCTGTCACTACAGGCCCTGGTAAAAAAAATCTTCCCCTGTCTTTTTTATAAACTCCCTTTATTGAAAGGCTGCAATAAGGTCTCCCAGAGATTTTTCTTCTTCTTCAGGCTGAGCCACCTCAAATTTGTCAGTTTTTTTTTCACAGGATAATTTTCATGGCCCTCCTCTGGACCCACTCTAACAGGTGAATGTCTTTTTTGTTCTGGGGACAAAAAAGACAGAGCTGGATGCAAAACTCCAGGTGGGGCCTCATGAGAGCCAGGACAGAGTAGGAAATTAACCTCTTGATCCACTGGCCATGCTCCTTTTGATACAGTCCAGGATATGACTGGCTTTCTGGGATGCAAGTGCACCTTGCTGATTTATACCAAACTTCTCATCCACCACTATCCCTAAAGCTTCGCAGGCTTCTTTCCAATCCATTCCTCTAGTACGTAGTGACATTGGGAACTTCTGTAGCCCAGGTGCAGAACCTTGCGTTTGGTTTTGCTGAACTTCATGAGGTTCACATTGTCCCATTTGTCAGTATTTACTCTTATTTCTTCCTCTGGAATCACATGAATGATGGGAAGTGGCATCAGAGCACCGCTTCAAGTAACACTGCAGAGGCAAGATGCTTAATTTGGACATTCGTGTCTGTAATTATCAACAGACAAGAGACCACTCACTAGTCATACACTTTTGCATCTGTTAACTATCCAGTTTGAAACTACTTTCTTACTCATTTCGTGCCAGCTCTTATATGATAGTCCCAGTTAATATCAAACTGCATTAAACTTACAAAAGCTACTGTCTGGCATCAAGGCTTTTTGTCAACTCCTGAAAATATTTAAACTGATTTATTGTTTCTGAATTTTGTCCTTCAGTGTCCAGAATTTAAATTATTTAGCTTTATGAGTTTTAAGTATGAAACATAAAAGGACCATTGGAGATGACTTAATACAATACATTTTCTCTAATCATTCCCAAAAAGTAAATAAATATTCAAAAACTATTTTCTGAAAATTGTGACTGAAGTGGACCTTTAACCATGCCCACAGTATGTCCTACCTCAATCCAAAAAATATTGTTTAATTTTAAATTTAAGCATGCTGGTAAATTAACCCAAATATTTCAAATACTGAAGCAAGAAAGGAGGATATCTTAAATAGTGTGCAGAGTAGGTGCCTATTCAAGTTCAAGTAAAATCTCTAAATCTCTCCTCTCTGTGAATTGCTCAGCCAATAAAGGATGTTCTTAGAAGAGAAATAGGATATGGGATTTTCTGGCATTTGAAGTACTTTTGCTCCCAAACCATTTTATAAAGGAGCTAGTCAATGAAAATGGGTTTTGATTCTATGTTTCATATTGCAGTACTACACATAATTGTGTATTCAATAACTTGTCATAATACAAAATTACCAAAACTAATAAATGATTCATAGTTCTAAAAATATCCTGTTATAGATTAAATTTAACAGAGAGAATAAGCTTTATTTGCATTTAAAGTTAGAACAATGTTGATAGTGTTTAATGTTTCCTAACATGTAGAAATTTCTTGTTCCGTTCTTTGTCAAATAATAATCCTCTTAGTCAATAAAAAGAGGGCTGCCATGTCAGTTTAAAACCTGAGACACAAAACTCCCCTTGGTATCACTTCCCAGAGTGACTCCAAAATTAAAATGCACTCAGATATGCCCAGCCACATAATAGTATAGATGTAAAGGTCTACATAAACAGAGGAAGACCCTGGAAGCATCCCCCAAAGCCTTCTGTCCACTCTATTCTGCAAGCATGATTGACTGTGTCATGTTTATTGTTAGCCCATCTGGACAACAGGTGCAGTACATAATGGCCACAGTGTACTTGATTATTGACTAGTGAATATTTCTGCACATCACAATAGGCCACAGAATGACCCTCAGTAACAGACAGACTTCCTACCCATTTCTACATTCAAAACCTCTCAAAACAAAAGCAAAGAGCTTTTACTCTATCTGGAAGTTTGGTATAGAGCTTAAACATACAACCCACATTTGTCAAATACTTTGTTTGCCAGGCTTGTACAGAGTCAATTTAAAGAATTAAAAAAAAAAAAAGTGTATGAATTTCAAGCTTGGGGACCTCTAATTACTTCCTGCTTAAATTTTAACTATAAAACATAGATAAATTGCTGCACTAAAACCACAGAAGATCCTCCACATGATCTGTGCCAATGTATCTAAAGCTCAGTGAAGCTGATCCCAGGGAGACATTTCCACTTAGTCCTCAGAGAATTAATTTTGGACCCGTTTCTAATGAGTATATAAAGGATTACTTGGATATTTTGGTAAAGCTACCCAATAAATTAGTCAATCTCAAATTTTATTAGCCACAAAGCATTACAGTGGTCATATAGCTGAAGAACACTGAGGGAATTGAAGGCATATTAGTCATTTCTTTCGGCAGATATCAGAGATCAGTACTCAGTACAGGATGTTAGTTGTAACATTAAGCTAATTGGCTAATAGTTGCAGAAGTCCTTAAACAGTTTTTATACTGAGAGGCGTGACCCCTTCTTGAACCAATTTATGTAAACCCAGGGGGAGTCCTAAATTTATTCCAGTTTCATGAATGCATGGTCTGGATTAAGAAACCAAAAGCAAGAAGAATATGCATAAAGCCAACTGTGTAAGCCAAACAGCTAAAATTTACATGCTGTCAGCTTGAAAACTTTCTGTTTAACAAATTACTTGAGATAATAAATGTTTAAAATAAATGTAACAATTTGGTATTAAAAACATTCATATTTCATCCAGTGCCTGATTCAGGGCTGTAGTTTTTTCTTCTCAACCCTACCTTTGGCTATTTATCTAGTTGCAAACTTTTATAGATGTGAAATATTTTAAGAAGACCTTTGGAAATGGCCTGAGGTAATTTCAAACTTAACAGACCCTGTCCCACCAGAGCTCATTATAGTGCATTTTATAACAAAGTACCCTCTACTTAATTTTCAGAGCTTAGCCAAGCGTATTAGAAATGCAGCTGCATTAAGTACAATTAATGGTATAATAAAAGCAGTGGAGGGCTGTTTAAGACCCAAGAACCAGCATTAAACAGGGCATCCATGTTCTCCAACAGTCAGTGATGTGTCGAAGTTCTAAAAGTATGAGATTGCCACAGCTAGGGAAGGAAAAAAAATGAAACAGCATGTGCTTTTGGGAAAAAAAAAAAAAAATCTTGTCCTTCAACAATCCCAAAAGGTAGACTAAAAGAGGATTAAAAAAATATTCCCTCCAGTTATGCCACTAGCATCCCCCTCTCTCTTTAGCAGGAGTCCAAAACAATAAACTCATATTCCCACCAGCAAAAAAACTCAAGCAAACTCAATTCCAGAAAAAGTGAGAATAATAGTGACTTATATAATGCACAGAATGATCTGGTTTCTTAACTAACAAAGTTTATTTTCAAATGACAAAAAGGAGAAAGGAAGAACATTTTTTGTGACGGGAAATAATATTTTATTTTAAATAAAAATATTTTATTTAAAATAAAACAAGTCACAGCACAAGTGGACTGTTGATTATAAAAGCTCTGCAACTGTTAAGTATGCCATTATCTTGATAACTAAATTATCATTCCTGGGAATTAAGTTAATTCTTATTTGAAACTAAAGAAGAAACATTTTGTTAAAGGCAGAAGAGAACCAACTTCTCCTGACTAATTTCTGATAGAAGTCAACTGACCTCTCACGAAGAAACTAGTGACTAAATTTTTCTATATGGGACTACTATCTTTTTTGTTTGTTTGTTTCTGCTCTTGAACCTTATTTTCGTGTATTTAACTCAAATACTTACTTTGGCAGAAAAGATCAATTAATTCCTGTGAGTGGGCCTTCTGATTCACAGACAGTAAGTGGCTTAAAACCTGGCTTTATGGCAAAATTTGAAAGCACAAAAGCCCTTGGTTATGCATGGCCTGCAGATATAGCAATTCATTTCATACACACTGAATATAAAAACATTCCTTTCATATAAAAAAATCCTTTCATGAGTGCTGAAGGTAGAAAAAAGTTATGATTTTGTGCTCTGCACAAGAATAACAGATTTCTAAATTGTGAAATAAAAACAATTTCCAATTCTCAGTGCATAAGTACTGTAAATAAAAAACCATTAAGAAAATCCTCAGAATTTCAATGTAACTTCTCCCAATAATGGATAAATGAAGTAGACCAGATATTATTTTACACTTCCCTTTTTTAATAAAACATACATGCTAACCATATATTGCTTATCTTTAAAGTCGATTTCAAGTGTTAAGGGACAGAGATAACAAAAAACCAAAAAATCTCCTACACCAGTTATTTGTGGACTAGACTGCTGGAAATTTCCAAGTCAGCTCTGACTGAAAACCCTATATATGGACTTGGAAATAATAAACAGTGTGTAGAAAGATAAAATCTACTTCCACAGTAGATCTCATTACTCTCAGAAATATGTAGGAAAAATAAAACACATGCATTTTTCCTGCTCACAAAGCATATGAATACATCTATTCCTGATGTTCCAGTTATCCAGTGCTGTACTCTGAGTTGTGGAAACATTTCAATAATATCATTGAGTGTTCTCTCTTTCCTCTCCCCTCTGTTTGCTGAACCTCACACATAGGGGTTGTTCCTCCACCAAGACTGTTTTGCTGCTGACTTCTGCTCTTTTTATGCACAGCATTCTGCTGCCTCTATCATTCTTCACAGTAACATAATTCTACAACCATCACTTCAGTATCACAAGAAAGCAACTTCATTTATACAGGCTTAAGTAGATTGCAGAGAATAAATGATCATGTTATTTCAGAGGATTATTCAATTGACACTCAAATTTTCTACTACTCTCTATGATCACACAGTACAGAATGTATCTTTTTATATTGTATTTACATATCCTATGATGTAATTCTGAAAAAATGTTAGCTACTGCTCAGTAAAACACTATAATTACTGCTGAAATAACCACAGTGGTGTGGACTGCGTTGACAAAATAATAAGAATAAAGCCTAGGAAATGTAACTATTAGTGTTAACAATTTATATAAAGACTAATAACTAAAACTGAAACAATGGGACTAGAAATGTATCTAAGGTAAGGAGTTACAACCTCTGCCATTAAATCAAGCAATGATGATTTAATTTGTCTAAAGATACATTAAACACATCACATCTTCTGTTACCAGGAAAGTAAAAACAACAAATAAAAGTGATTCTCTGAGAAATTATTTAGTGTTAGCAAACTTATGAAGAAAATTCAAAAATACAAAGAAAGAAATCTCTCCATAATCTCATTTCAGATTGGAGATGTCATGGTGCACTGAGGAAATCAAAACAGCCCTCAAGATGGAAGGTGTAGAACTTGAAGAGCAGTATAGCTATTGACAACCACAATCTTGAAAGTTGGAGGGAAGGCCAGATAACTCAGTTTCCCTTTGGAAACCTGAGCAGTTAGGTCTCACAGAGCACTTGCAGGTAGAATAATAGAACGATTTACCAAGGAAGAATAAACAGGCATTTAAAAATACAAAACATGAAAGATGGAACTGCAATTATTTTCTGACAAGAAAGGGAAACATTTTTTAAGTAAGACAGCAAGGATTCCTACTACAATATTCATAAGCTGAAGGAAACTAGATATTGAAAGAAACCAGGAACTGGTGACATGGCAGAAACCTTTTACACCAAGCTGGACCTGGAGCTGAGCTCACATTTCTACTTGAAAACTTTGACACAGTTGGTGGTCTCAGAACAACTCTCGGTAGACAAGCATATATCAACTGCAGGGTGCTCTACACTGATTTCTGTCACAAGGCAAGGAAAATTGATCAGTCTTAGGAATGAAAACTCTGAAACTTACTGATATTTCACTTTCAGGTTTGAACACCTCTCTGGAACAATGAAGAAAAGAGCTTTTTAGAACTGTCTGTTCTGATTCTACACCTTTTTGTCCCTTGTAAAAGGTAGCTAACTGCAAGGAACAGTTTACAGTTTATCATGTTGTAAGAAGTAAAACAAAATATCCTGGAATAAGATGAAAATATTTTCAGACTGGCTGAATGAAAAGCTGTCAGGGGGCTAACAAGTATGTTGAAAAATCTAAGTCAGTAAGTGTGTATTTACCAGAAGCTGAATGTGGTCTCTCCACCTCTTCTTTCTTGTCTTTATCTCCTCCCCATTAAGATAGTTTTGCAAAGTTTATGTGTACCTGGTCATGGCTGGGGAGGTGAATACAAACTTCACTTAAATGACAAATGATTTATGTAAATTTACACGTAAACTCACAACCACACAATCCTCCCCAAAAATCCAAACAAAACTAAAAATTGATACAACCAAACCCCAGAAACAAAGAACAAACCCTACACAAACCTGGATGCCAAATCACTTGAAAAACTTACTCAGGGAAGATATGGATTTGATGACCATGTTGGGTAGTACACTAACAGCAGAAATGTTACTTATCCACCATTGATGCAAAATAAATGTTGGCACAGAAACAAAAATTTCAGAGTTGAAACTAAAAATAAAAAAAATAGAATGAATGAAAATATGTTCCAGGCTTAAGATGGATAATATAATCTCAAATGATCTCAATATGCGTAATACAATGATGAGCACTACACCGAGCACTGGGAACCAGGTCACGGCAAAGAATAAAAGAAAATTGTATTAATCGCAATCTCCAAAGGCAGGCCATAAAAGCCATATCACACATACTGAAAAATAATTCATTAAACTATATCCCAGCTGGAAGTAGTGAAAAACAAACAGAATAAAAAGACACTAAGCAGCAGGGAGAAATAAACTTTACGGAACTGTCAAAGCATGAACAATAGGAGGGAGAAAAAGAGAAGGAGACAATAAATGTGTCTGGTTTATTGGTAAAATAGCCACATTAGGACAGACATGAGAATTAAATTTAAAACAAAACCTGAGAATGCCAAGGCTGAAGTATCAAAATTATCCTATTGCAGTTCAGGACATCCACTACTTGCAAATTGTGGCTTGGCAGTATCTCACAACGAGAGAAACATCACTAAATGCTAATCACTCATGGAACATCAGGCACATCTCTCATGTAGCCCAAGATGAAGTGAAAGTGAAAATGTCCACATTTCAGGATTGATTGATAAAGCAAAAGTATGCACAGCCCCTATATGGGAAAGAGAACACTTTCTCAGCTAGCTTGTCTCTAGGTCTGATTTAGTGATGAAAAGCAGTACTTTGCATAAACATTTCTAAGAGCCTTTTCGTAATGTTACCTCTTTCTATTTTTTTTTTTTTCTTTTTGAGGAACAGATGGGAGAAGGCAACACTAGTAATGCATTCCATTGTATAATAGAATTAAAAATAAGGAGGAACACCACAAAATATATTCTGTTTAAAGAAATTAATACCAGCCACTTTAAGTCTTTGCTAGGAAAGTTTAAATAATTTTTTTCTCCACTTTAGGCCTAGTCAGTTTTTTGCACTTCAAAAGTGTGATTTGCAATGGTGTTTGTCAGCCACAGATTTTACAACCATCATCTGGAGCTGTGTTTTATCAGAACAGATGACAATGTGGCCCAAAGTATATGGGCAAAGAGGCATCCAAAGCCACTGGCAACTTTTGAAAATTTCAGCCCATCCATCTACCAGGTTCTGCTGCAACTGATCTTTATAAGCAGAGATACCAGTATGTACATATGTATGTACATATAAGCAATGTACAAATGGTAGTGCTCTGTAAATGTAAATTATGTCAATCTTTCCATTTGATCCTCAGTTAATTAATTTTTTTATATGCACTGAATACCACAGAAGGATGAAGAATTTTTCAGATGAGCCAGACGGATTATAGGTGCCTAGCTTCCAGTAAAACACAGAGGAAGCTGAGGCCCCAGATTGCCTAGGATTCTTTCATGTCACTGTTACAAAGTATTAAATCCATTATATTTGAACATAATTCATCCACCAGTCATTGACATATGACAAAACAGACCTTAAACTATGAATTACTGACTTTACTGAATGAAAGCATGTTTTTTCAATTAAAAAAATGCTGTATATCCCGGATACAGTTTTATGAAGACTCAGTAAGGATCCATGGTAAATGTTCTCACATAAGACATTAAGCATCTGCAAATGCCAAAGTCTTGGATGGTAATTCTTTCTCTCTCTATTTTTCCCCTTTGACACCCTGAATCCCTACTCCATGTTATGGACGAAAAACCCGGAAATTATATCTTTGTAAAGCGAAACTGTTTTTCAGCTAGAGGAATGAATAAAATTATATTTGACACATAAAAATTTCTTTCCTCCACCCTCTTTTTTTATAACTGAAAGAGAGCCAAACTAATTTAAACCAAATCTGATTTAAAAACCCTGCTGAGCTGAGACTTTTAAATACCAAGTTTCAGCCTGGAGTGAATTTTTATGGCTGTGTTATAAACACCTGAAACACAGCAGGTGCCATAGAAATATATACAGTTTGTGTTTTTATATTATTTCCTTAGTTTCAAAAGTAGGTTCTAGTCAAAGCAAGGATTTTCCTAATTTTAACTTATTATGGTTATTATAGTTCAAACAAAATGCTTACAAACCAGAATAATTTGGAATGAACACACACGTACATATTTTATAGTTAACAAAATTATCCAATTGATACATTTACCATTTGACTAAAATACAGAAAACACTCTTGTAGGAAATTCTGTTGGGAGTTGGTAGATCAGAAAATGAAACCCCTGCCAGAGAAAGTTGGTTATAGCATCTCTCAGTAGTGTGCTTGTGGTACTTTAATGCACTCTCCTAGAGCCCTCAGTTCCATAATAACATCAAAATTCAGTCAAGCTCTTTTAAAAGAATAAGTACTCGTTCAAAAAGTGATAAAGATGCTTGTATTCTTTAGTTAAACATATGTATTCTTAATCTTTCAGGCTCGAGAGTGTAACTGTTTGGAAGTACTCAAAAAAATGAATCCACATCAAGTAAGTGTGAGAATGCAAAGTGGATTTGGTAAGTTGCATTAAACTCTGCTGTCTGGACAATTTCATTCAGATGCAAAATATTTCTGATGCTTTTATATCTAATACATTTAGGAAGAAAAAATAATTTTAAAAAGTAATAAATAAAAATTATTAATCCTGAGCAAGGGCTTGCCGTATGAATTAGTACCTTTAGAGTAAAGCAAATAAGAACTTCACTTGCTGTTTGGTAGCTTAAACACACACAATCACTGCAAACCAGAACAGTTTCTCTTTGAATAAAAGGTAGTCCTAACTACATGACATTTACCAGGGAAAAAGCACACACCTGGACTTTTCCTGTGAGTCACTTCATGTTATAGAAATTTACATCCTCTTTTATTTAACTTCTTTGCACCTGCTCATAACCCAGTACACTGTACTACTACGTTTTATACTGAATTTTGCCGTATCTTCCTGACTGAATTGAAAAATTCTATGACTGGATTTTAAACAAACAAAAGTCTATCTTTTTATTGAAACCAACATTGGTTTTGAGGCCTGATTTTTAAAAAGTTTGCACATGGTTTTCCACTCACAACTTTCAGTTACAGATGTAGAGACTGTTCACATGCAAATGATTGTTACTGCATTTAAAAATATTTGCATGAAAACTTGCACATGCAAATGAAATAACTCCGCATTCAATTTTTTGCATAAATTGGTCTAAGTGGTCATCTCTAGGTTCCAGCCTATCAAAGCTTATAAGTACAAACTTTTCTTGAAATGAAGCAGGCTAAGTTAGATGGAACTACTTAGGAATTTACAACTGAAACACATAGTTCAGTGGCATCCTGATTAATACATTAGTAAAATTTTAATATATTTTAAATGGATCTAAGAGCATATTCAAAACAGTATTTGGGACATTTTAATCCAAGAGTCTAGATGCCCAAGAGCTCTGTTAGAAAATCACATACCTGATATTCTGCCTTTCCATGTTTCCACATCACCAGTGCGGCTCAATGCCCATTTCACACAAAGCCCATGGCTGCCTGCTCGAAGTAACACACTCAGGTTATGCCTTCTGGATTAGGTATTGGCAATAAGTATCAACTGGCTGCTTTTTTTTTAAATAAAAAAATAAATTAAAAAACTACCGCCAAAATGATTACTTAATAACCTATATAAGCAGTGCTCAGAGGGAAGAATGAAATCATGGTTCCTTCTAGCAGATCATCAAAATTACCAGAGGGAAGGATTCATAGCAGAAAATGTCCCTTCAAATCCAAGGTCAGTCCGTAGGCTGGGGAAAGGGGGGAGGACGCAGTCTTCCAGTAAGGGAAAGAAACTTCAGTCTTCCCAATGAGAGAGTGGGAGACATCTCCAGCCTCCCAGTAAACAAACCAATCAGTAGCTGAAGAGGCCTGGGGAGATGCTGCTCATTCTTCCTCAAGCAGTTTGTTCTGCAAAGGGACATGAAAAAACCTTTCCAAAGCTTCACTTTGGAGGGTGGTTTCTGTCAGAAGATGGCAGTAGGCTCTGCAGGAGAGGTTGTCTGGCCATACTATGTGACTGCTGCCCTCAGTGCTTCCTCCAGGTCTAGCATCACCCGACCCACCCGCAGCCAGGACACCGTTTGAGAGGTCGGATCTGCAGCAGGAGAAGCCCAGGCTAACATGGCTTCGGAGGTTGTTGCCTTCACCTGTACAAGTGACAACTGAGACTGAGACTATCACTGTGGGAGTGCCTGGCTGCACCTGCACTCCCACACTTCACAGTCTGCTATTTTAAAGTAAACATGCAAAATTTAGCTTCTGAAAGAGGCAGGCTAGAAACTGCAGCTTTATGAAGGATGTGCTCAGCTGTCTGTCCACCAAGAGAAGAATGAATTGTTGGGAAACCACGCCTTCACACAGCGAGGGCCGTTAGCATCTAACTAATGTAACATAAGCCACAGAGACACATCCTCTGCCCTCATCTCCAGATAAACACTGTCTCCTGGAAAAAACAACATCGGCACGAGCACCAGGATTATCGTTGCTGTTCAGGCAAATCCAGCTAGGTCGCATAATGAACATGTTAATACAAAAAGAGAGGTAGCCTACACAAAATGGATAGGTTAATAAAGTCCTTCTTATTACCTTTCTCTCCCTGAGTTTGCCTTTGATGTGCCATGGGAAGGCTGAAGAGAGAGTGATTGCCATTGGGGATTTTGAGAAAAAGTAGCCTCCGGCTTAATACAAAGCCTAAAGATTAGGGTAGAAGTGTGTAGACTAGGAGAATCTGCTAGCTAAACATTATCACATGTTCATTTCAATTTAAAATATGCAATTTCTTTCTTATTAATTCCATTTCCTTCAAGAACATGCATAGGTTACCAGATGCAGACATTAATGCACTAATATTAAGGGAAGAATAAGCACAGAAATCTTTTATCAATGAGATTGCTATTTGAAGGAACACAAAGATACTTCAGAATATAATAAAATCATTAGTACACGCAATACTATGGGCTTTGACGAATGGTAAATTTTAAGTATTCCTCCAGAGATACAATTTGTCAGCTCAAAACCATCATTAGTCTGAATCATTCAGTTCTTATAAGGCTTAAGGGCTCCTTGCTGGTTCCTTAAATATGCATTTACCTTCACGTATTCACCTAAGGCTAGTTCATTTGAAAAGAGTCACCTATAAGGCACAGTGCAATAGCTAAGCACTAACAGAATGTTTTGCCAAACAGAAGTGGGTTTAAGCATTCAATTCTCTGCTGTACCAGGACTCTGATGCTGCCGGGGGTTGGTGGTATGGTGAATCCAGGTCTATCAGTTCTATCAACACACTGCAGCCACATGACAGAAAGAATTACATTAGTACAGACTCCCTCTGCAGAGTCACCTCTGTTGACAAATCTTTTGAATACTTACTTTAAACCAAAAGATTTTATTCAGGAATGTCCTGTCTTCCTCCAGCCAGCATGAAGTTTGTATAAAAGGATAAAGCACTAACCTTCAGAAGAGCTTTGGCTAATCCAACAAAAATTTGATTGTGCATCCATGCCTAAATTAATACAAATCTATGGTACTCTGATGATATTAATAATTAAATATCAGTGTTTGTTGAACCACAGCCCAAATGTATTTCCTCTGCAAAGTAGCTACTTCATTTTGTTGACAGTAAATAAATGTTGGCTCTCTGCAGGCTTAGAGCTTAGTTCTTATTCTAAAAAAAATCAGTTTAATTTTCCATTTCTCTATTGTTTATTGAGAAGCAGAAACATATATTTACATGCAAAATTAAAGGACAGAGCACCAGTCTGGAGAGAAAGACTCCTTTTATTCAATATACTAGTTGCCTAATGGAAAGCCTCTGATAATTTTTTTCACCTCCCTGTGCCTCAGTTTCCACATCTTTGCCACAGAGAATTTGCCTGCCCCATTTTGAGCCCTTTTATGGATGCCTTATTAGTTAATATGAGTTAATATAATATCTGGAGGTAGTAAGTAAATAATAATGGTAATTTTTCAACCAAGTTATGTATCTGTAAGAGATAAAGGATAGCTTTTATAGCAAAAGACTAAGAATTGTTTTATACTGCTTTTAATTTGTATTAGGACAGGAGATATGACTCTTTTAAAACCCACTTTGGCTTGCACAATCCAATCTTTGGATTGTCTTCCTAACAAACATTAAAATATTTTTTTTTTTAAATAAAGAATAGTCTGACCTAATGTGCTCACTACTCTTGCTATGACAACAAAAAGGAAATAATTTTAAAGGCTGCAAAAATTTGGGTTACAAAATATTCATATGTATTTTAAGTCTACTGGAAAAAAACCCCAAACTAAACTACAAACCCTCATCAATTATGCCCCACATGTTACAAACTGTGCATTGACATGTTATGTTCTATACCACGAGCCACACAGTATATCATGAGCCACAATCAATGATACTTTTCCATAAGCCTACAGAAAAGTCATAGCTCACAATGGTTCAGTTCAGGTGGTTTACCACAGAATAAGTTTAAATTATAAAGCAGGCTTTAGAAACTCTGCTGAGCCTAACTCACAAATGCTGCTGACCATGAGAACTTACCTGTGCAGTGGTAAAGTGCACAAAACTCAAAACAGAGAGGAAGGACAGCTTACTACGAAAATATGATCTCTTTTGAATCCTTGTAAGGATTTCCATAGTTGCTGCAAATGAGATTGTGTTATTACACAGATTAGTACCCTGCATTCTTGCAGGGCTTATCATCCAGGAATTTCATCGATTACTAGAAAACTAGTATGCGTAATTAATATATTTCACACGTTAATAAACTAAGGTACAGAGAGATGGCTAAGACTAATTCTGAAAGATCAGAAATTCATGAAATTTTCATGAGGGTTAGAAAAGTCTTGCTTGAAAGATAGCACTAGTGCCAAGATCGGAGCTCTTCTGTTCCCGACTCGTATACTCACGCATTATCAACAATTCCAGTCTATAACTCAGTGTCTAGTGCGGTTCAAAAAAATCCTACAACAGTTAAAGACAACAATTTAAGTCCATGAAACCTCCTGAATCTTTCCTTTAAATAATGTTAGATTGATTTTACTCAAAGGAAAAACAAGCAAACAAAAAAACCCCAAGCAAACCCAACGCTCAGCTCTTGCAATCTGTACAGGACCAGCACTGGCAAAGTATCCAATATATATATTAACAACACAACAAATATCTGAGATTACATTAAGCAACATGAGAATTGAGACATAAAGTGGGAAATCTTACTTAATGAT
Source organism: Vidua chalybeata (assembly GCF_026979565.1). NCBI lineage: Eukaryota > Metazoa > Chordata > Aves > Passeriformes > Viduidae > Vidua > Vidua chalybeata. The sequence continues at coordinate 26,041,657 of NC_071535.1, forward strand.
ACGTATTACACAAGTACCAAATAGCAGAACAATTTCAAATGGAGCTTCTAATTTAGAGAGGTTAATATCTGTCCTGCCTATGTGCACAGTAACAAAAACTTCAGTCTTATAAGTTAATTCTAATTGTGTGATTGTAATTTTTTTTCTTTCATTATTCAAATAATTTGTTTTCTGTAGAAAAAAATATAAACTGCGTAACCTATCCAAGAAGAGACTGACAAGTGATTTAGGTCACTAAGCTGCTTAAAACTCCTTAATCTATTGCTTCTCTGTCTGATTTATTCTCAGTTGCTTCAATGAAAATAGTGTTAAAAGTCATGCCAATATTAATAAACCTATGTTAAATTAGAACTGACATGGCATTGAGGTTTTTTAACACATTTAAAGCAGCATATACTTCTGGAACCCTGACAACTTTTTCTTTTCTTTCATTTAATTGGAGTTCTCCAAAGTTATTTTAAATGAAACAATAAATCAGCCAAGAATGTGTCGCAAAGTCCAATTCATTGGGCCTTGTGGAAAGAAAATAGGGAAAAGAGAAAGGTAATATGTTCAACAGTAAAATTATCCACTATCTTTTGATAGTAATGATAATTTCTAGTAACTTGGTTTCTGCTGATGTCTGAGAAGCAATGAATTTTCTCACCCTTTGATGACTACTTCTAAAACTGCCTTTACTGGTTTTATGTCTTAATAATACTGCAGTTATTTTCACATACTTAAATGTGTTTATGTAGCTGCGGTACTCTAAAAATAAAAGCAAAGCAAAGTTGGTAGGAAGATGACAGTGAACCTGAAAGCATGGTAATTTTTTTCTCCCAAATTGATCAGCTGTTGTAAACATAAAGCAACATTGAGACTATTACAATAGCCTTTTCCAGCTATCTAAGGCAAACTGCAAAATGTTTCAGTGACTCTTCTACTTCTTTTACACTTTGCCCACTTGTGTTGTTGTCTGATTTAAGCTTGAATTAATGCAGATTGCCTGAGGGCTTGTACACTATGCAGTTTGCATGCATTTCTAAATCCCTTGTGAACTTCATAAGTTTATGCCACAGCTACAATGGCAATTGCTTCTTTGAAAGCAAAACATTTCTCCTCAGTCTTTCCTTCTTCCTTCTTTTTGGGTGTTTGGAACACCTAAGTGTCAGGAAAGATGAATGCAAAAAGGCAAGCTGTGGGGCATGGCCCCTTGCCTCGCCTGGAAAGATTCCTTCAGATGTGGTAGAAGGCAGGCTGTGATAGATGATGCCCAGCTCAACCTGCTATCTTGGCATCTAAGCCCTAATGGAACACTTTGACCAACTAGTGAGCAGGCACAATGCCATCCAAGCATATGGACATGAGTGCAGCAGCCAAGTGACCATGTAGGAGAATCAAATATGTTTGCTGAGGGCAGGAGTCCCAGTCTGAAACATCCAAACAGCTGTCTATCCTGAGGTTTACATGCCTGTGGTTAAGGGGATGTGACATAGCTAATCCAGATTTTGGCTAGATTAATTTTAAAATACAAAAATTAACTTTCTTGGCACAAAAGGCATTTTTGGGTCCTAGATACATACCAATGTCTCCAAAACAGTATTCCAAATTAATTCCCACCTGACATTTTGGAATTAAGCTATGTGGTGAAATATCCAATGCACTTTCTATGAGTTTTACTTGCATAAAGTATTAAAGAAATAAAGAACATTCTTTTTTGCAAGTCATTTATTTATTTTACACCCCCAAATGTTCATCCAGAAAATCATACTACAATTCCATAAAACAAGGGGGAGTAATTTCTTTACCAGGGCCAAAGTAATACAAAAATCCCACTTATAGCCCTATTTTTTCCAGCAGGAAAGCATTAACTTTTTCAATTGGAAAAACAACTCTTCCTACAAATTAGAAAACAAAAACATAATTCAAAACTATTTATTAATAAAATTATTTAACATAAATGGAACTGAGATGTACACGGCAACTGAATTGACACTATGAAATTCTGTATGTTGGAAATTTCATATATTTTGATGCTGCTTTTCAATACTCAGTGATTATAGATGTACAAAGAGATTACTTTTATTGTTTATGGCAAAGAGCAACGTCATCAAAAATGCCATATATTTATTGATGATAGGAAACAGTAAGATGTTCAAAAGTGATTAAATAATTCAGTAGCCTGAATCTTCCTTTCCAAAGTAAAGGAACTATTAATTGCAGATTCACAAAAAGTACCTCCTCTCACTGGAATCAGTAGCTTATAGGGATCTAAATATAATATTTGAATATTCGAGGCTGAAGGTGAAGCATCACTGAAAGTGAGACAAACAGGGTAAAACATTGTAAACTGATTTTTTGGATATTTTATTCTAAACCTCAGACAACTCTTGAGCCAAGAGGGAAACGATATACAGTTTTCATTACAGAAAAAAGTGAGTTTATATGCAGCCTCTTTCAGTACTCTGATTGCCTGAAATTGAAGGAGTTACAAGTACTGTAAGCAGCTTTCATGTTCCAATAGAAAACCTAGGCATAAAAAATACAAAACAATAGATCTAAGATTGCTTGTTACAAATTCTTAGGGATTTAAGGCCTTAAAATTATCAGTATGATTTAGAGAAATATTTTAGAAGCCTGGTTAAAAGCAAGATCTCAATGGGATTCTTATGCAGTACAACAACAAGAACAACAAAAAAACCCCACAAAAATCCCCCAAAACAACAACAAAAACAAAACAAAAAAAACCAAAAAAACCCAAAACAAAAACAACAACAAAAACAAACAAACAAACAAAAACAAAAAACAAACAAAAAAAAAAACAAAAAAAAAAACAAACAAAAAAACCAAAACCAAAAAAAAAAAAAAAAAAAAAAAACAAAAAAAAAAACCCAAAAGCAAAATTAAAAACTCAACAAACCCACACACTTTTCAACACAGAGCCAGCAATTTTAACACCTCATCATTTTGAAGAGCTGGTAATATTCTAGTTTCTTACTGTAGTCTATTATATAGCTTACATGTAAATGGGATTTTTGTTTTTTCACCATATGCCCTTTAAAAATACATAGCCACCTTTTTCTTTCTGTAGCAAATGCAATTAATTTCACTCCATGAAGTGATCAAAATCTCTCTTTATAATTTTCTAGATGTACAGTTAAAATAAAGAAAACATACACAACAAAAGTTAAATTTTCCTCAAACTTTAGCCACAAAAAGTCACAGTAAATACCTAATTCTGGATGAATTTCTTCTAAATCAAAACTTAGCAGCATATGTTGAAATTACCAAACATGAGATCTGAAGTTTGGATTAAGAATCAAAATTCCCCAACACTGGACTGGGTAGCATCCAACTGTCCTGACCCCTGTTTAAGGGTTTAAATAGGCTGTTATAGAGCAGAAAGGAATTCAGATTGATAGCATTTACAGAAAATTAAACTGCTTGTGATTCTTGGAAGAACTGTGATCATATTTTAGTGTAGGCTAAAACTGTAAATTTCAGATTATGTTCAAAATTTGACATCAAAGGTGGTTCAGATATATGGCTACAGTAAAGTTTCATCCCTTTTAAATGTGCCTCCATTGCAAGGGTAAGTAAAAAAATAATCAGAATTTATGCACAGAGCTGTCAGAGTAATTTTCTTACTTAAGTCTCCAATTGCTGCAACCCCTTATCACAGAAAAATAAAAAGCTATCCCAGTTCAGATGAAAAAAAAACTTTTTCACTTCTCTCTTGGGAGAATCTGAACTCAAGCTGTGAAGTATTCTGAGTTCAGGCAGTATCTACTTCTTGTGTTGACACTATTGGATAATGCATAAATAACTGAACACAGGGAGCAAGGGTTCCCATATCCTGACAAGTTGCTTTCACTCCCAAGATTAAAAAAAATATTCTTATTCTTGCTTAGTGTTTCAATGACTTTGAATCTATTTCTTACAAAACAGAATATCTCCAAAACAAAGATTCCAAGAGGAAGTCACCTTGAGCTTACATGCAGGCCACTCACCTGAGAGGAGCAGAAACTTGCTTGCAAATTAATTTGGCTACCTGATGCAAAATAGCTTCTCTGCAAAATGTTTTGGGGGTACTAAAACAGACTGTTTCAGAGGGCTTATAAAAATATTCTTATATATTCTTATTTACAAAGATATTCTGGCTCTTTCTTATCCATATGACTTATACACAATAGTGCAAGGAAAGTGGGGATAAAATGACAATTGGGGTTATGAATTCTGTTCTAAACTCCTGTAAATGCACAGTGGAAAATTTCACTAGACACTGAATATCAGCAGCAATTACATTGCAGAACTGAAGAGCAGGAATATTTTTTTAATTGCTCTTTATTTAGCAAGGCTATCATGTTCTCTCATTAACTGATATAAAAATGAAAGTGAGTACAGAATAGTGAATCCTAAACAGATATATTTAATATTTTCACCAAAGGAACACTTATTAGACTGTTCACAAAATCACATAAACACATGGATTTAAATCTGTTGAGAACTTCTGCAGTCCTCTTTGTCTTGCATACACCTTCACCAATTATTCTTACACAATAAATAATGCATATATGGAGTCTTCCCATGTTTTCTACCACACTTCATAGGGTAAGAGGCAGTCATAAGTGTATGAAGCTCAAACTGTGAAGCTGGCTTCCCCAGGGAGCCTCCAGCCTCATACAAGGGAGACATGAACAAGCACAGTGAAAATAGGCTACAGGGAGATTTTCTCTCTTTTTTCAGTTTGGACTGGGAAAATATAAAACTATCTGCCCAGGTATTAAATTACAAGTATTAAAGTGTTTGTGTTTTTCTGAGATGAAACTGAAAATTAACCAGAAAACAAAATAAATTAACAGGCTGCTTCAGATGTTTGTGAAATCCTATAATGAGAGAGAAGAGAAGAGGTTCTGAGGTAAACTTTAGAAAGATATGAAGAGAGCACAGTCAACTGCTTTGTACTAAACTCTGAAAAGCCAGGAGGAAGTAACAAAAATCAGTAATGGAAAAGACCAAGACTGTGGTTCTGAAGGGGGGGGAAATAGTTCTAACACAGGAAGTCTTATGTGCTGCCTTTTGAGTGAGTGAGAAATTTTAGATTTAAATTTGAGGACAGAATGCCACTAAAAAGGAAGAAAGAGACCACTTTCTAGGAAAAAAGAGACTAAGTACAGACATGATCTTTAGACTTCCTGATGTCTTGATAGTGGATACTTAAAAATTTAATAAACCTTAGAAGAAAAGCAGAAAACTGAAGCTATTGTTGAATACAGCTGGCAGTTTCTTAGGTGTTTCTGTAGGCAGAGAAATAAACTCATTCTGTATCAGTTTTCAATGCTGTGCAAGGCACTTCAGTTTTTACCTAGGCAGTTCTTAATAGTATGTACTTTGACTACTTCTTTGAGCACAGTTCTCTGAAGCTCTTACCTTGCAGTAAGAGGAGTGCACAAAACACTCAGCTGGCAGCTAACGGAAGAAGGAGAATCCAGGAGGAGATAGCCATTCCCCAAATGGATTCAGCATGGATCAACACAGTCTAATTTCCTGACCTTTTGGCTGCCCTCTACAACTTATTTATCTACTGAGCTTTCCCCTGAGATGAGAGGCAATTTTGATCTTTAGGGCTTCAATGAAAGAAAATTCCTCATCAACACATATATTGCTTTTTCAGCTCTGCATTTATTTAGTATAATTATCCTAAGGATAATAGCTATATAGTAAAAATTGAAAACTAGTATGTAATAAGGAGAGAAATTCCAGAAACAGACTTGGAAAGGACTTAAAACCCTCTAGGACAAATGGGTACATAAGCAGCATAGTAACCCAGTTGTTCTGGGAATACACTTTAAAAAAATGTAAAAATTACATCATGTTTCAAGAACATGGTGTCTTTTACAATAGGGTTCCCCTCCATTTCTCTCTCCTTTATAAGTGAAAAAAAGCTGCTAGTGATAGACACTTTATTATTTGTGTTTTAACTTGCTAACAGGAACATGCTAACTTTCCAAATTACAGAAAGCACACAAGTTAGTTTTATCCAGTATATCTGCATTTCCTTCTCTGCTACATGTATAAATCTACAAGAGTTCTACATGCCATGAAGGACCTTGAAAATTTATATCCTTTCACACTCATTTCTAAATTCACCACTTGATAACATTTCATGAAGTGATTTTTGAATATAACTATTTTGTATTGAAAATTTCTTTTCAGTTTCGATAATAATCTATGTAAAAATGCAATAACCTAATACAAAAAGATTAATAGAAAAAAAAAAAGTTTTGCAAACTTATATATAGGTTTCTAAAACTCTTAAGGAATTAAATGTCAGAAGACTTTCAAAGAGGCAATATTCATTGCTGTATTGCAAATACAAATCCTGAGGTGTAGCCCAACTGAACCACACAAAGAATTTTTCAGAAGACAGATAGCAAAATCTTCCAGTATTATTTGTCAAACCAAATCACAAGATGATTTTTCTTCCCCCTCGAGAAAGGCATTGTATTTAGTCATGAGATAATTCATTTTTTAAAAATTACAGATCCAGAATTTCTGGACTGAATAGACGAGTATTCTGTGAAGCCATGAATCGTTGGAAGAAGTTTTCCACAAATACTATAGGACCTGCAGGTGCCTGAAGAAACAAAAAAATAAAAAACCTCACACCATCCAGTCTAGTCATGCTTATTTCCTTCTTTCCTTCCTTCCTTGCATTCAGGTAGAAGGCCTTGGTAAAAGAAAAAGACCATCAGTTAAAGGTTGTCTTGGTAAGAAATCTATTTTCTACATACATTCCTCATCCAGGTTCATAATTTCTTATCCTGACTTTGCCTTCAATTCACCAGAAATTAATTTCTTCCTTCCATCCAGCACGTACAATATCATGCCGTAACTCCTGTTCCCTGTCATTTCCTTTCTTAGCTCATTCCCTTGACTGCTCCCTGCCATGCCTGCCTCTCCTCTACAGAGTGTGCTCTGCACAGCATGAGTTTGCCACTGGGGCTGGAAATGTTGGCCATTTCTCTCTGAGCCCTGGCTAGAGCAGTGGGTTGCACAGCATCTTGCTCCCAACCCAGTGGTCACTCATGCTTTTTCCTATCTCCTCTAGTGCCTGACTTCTACACTGCCCTTTTAAGCTGGATACCATCCAAACTTTTAGTTGGGTTTACCTCTCATTGAATTCCTTCTCTAGAACAGAATTCCTTACGATCCTTAATTGCATTTACCAACTACAGAAGAAATACTGCATACAGTTATGGTGTCCCCAACATAAGCAGGGCATGGAATGGTTGGAGCAAGTCCAGGGGAGGGCCATGAAGTTGATAAGAGGAATGAAGCACCTCCCCTATGGAGACAGGCTGAGAAAGCTGGGGCTGTTCAGCCTGGAGAAGGTTGCATGAAGACCTCACAGGAACCTTCAAGTATCTGAAGAGGGCTTACATGGAAGCTGGAGAGGGACTCTTCATCAGGAACTGTAGTGGTAGGACAAGGAGTCATGGGTACAAATTGAAGGAGGGGAAAGGTAGGTTAGATATTAGGAAGAATTTTTTTCCTGTGAGGGTGCTAAGACACTGGAACAGGTTGCCCAGGGAGGTTGTGGATGCTTCAACCCTGGCAGTGTTCAGAAACCTGATCTAGTGGGAGGTGTCCCTGCCCATGGCAGTGGGGTTTGGGATTAGATGCTCTTTAAGGTTCATTCCAACACTTTAACATCCTATGATTCTATTAAATATCCTGCACAAATATTTGAATTGTAAGCTTCAGCACTGATTTTTCTGCTCAGTTGCTCCACACCAGCTTATCTTAGCTCACCTCTCCTTTTATTTGCCCTCTTTCGCTTTTCATCACTTACATAATACTACAACCACTACAATCCTGTAGTTTATATTAAAATGCAAATATGACTTGATGATAATATAGACCTGTTGACTGGGATCATTCTGTACTGCATCCCACTCTAAGACCACAGCAATGAGATGAAAAGATATTTTCCAGCACATAAGTTACCAAACCTATACTGTCTTAGACTATTTACTAGGTAGGAGATGGATGAGACTTGTGCACTTCATCTAGTCTCTGTGGCATCTTATGAATCCATATGTATTGTCACAATGCGAAAGACCTATCAGCTCTTGGGATCTCCACCTGCTCTTCCATACATCACTTGAAGTTTCCAAGTCTAAATCCTAGAGCAAGAATATGAGCTGCACATCTGCATGGAGAAGTTAACCTTCTGGCATTCAGCAAATGTGTCAGTTTTGAAGGATCTGATTTTGTTTTTATGACCTAAAAATTGCAAAGACTCTAGTCTTTGGTGGCTAATTCTTATATGGCTCTTAATTACTATGGTGTTTGGACATCAAATCATTAGGAAGCATTCACAAGGATTATCAAAACATAAGAAGCTTAAGAAAAAAAAATAGTTTGCTGATAAATTGTCATTTCAGACAGTGGCATTAGGTACACTGGAGAAATTTAGGGATGAAGTTATCAATTGCAAGTTCAACTATAAAAAAGAACCTCATAATTAACAATTTTCATCTATGACTGAAAATTTTGTTTCTACTGTCACTCAATTACTGATAACCATGGAAATCAGAATCTTTAATATTTCATTAAGTTTTTTATCTGTATGAAATATTATAACATAACTCAATTTTTATATGGCATGAAGAAATTAAAAAAAAAAAAACACAGATAAATCAGAAGAGTCTCACACTAATAAAACAGGGTAGCTTTGACACTATTGCCTATTCAGACCATGAGATTATACTATTTAGGGTATATAATACTGAAAGGGCAATCTGATAATCACACTAGAAGCAATTTCAAACCATACTACTGCTGAAAAGTCAATTTAACTTTCCAGCTTTATAAGACTTTGTTATTGCTATTGTTAATTATTTCTCATTTAATGGGAAATTGGCAACAAGGTCCCCAACTGTCATTTTAAATCTGCAATAATATCATGTGAAGCTTTTCGTCCTTATTCCCAAGTCCTGGATTATCAGAGCTAAATGGCAGCTCCAGCATTACAAAAGCTCAGGGGCAGGTACTGTTACACAAATTGCCAATTCAATTAACAGTGTGTAAATGCTCCACTGGCAGGCTGAGGGAAGGACAGCCATTTTGGCAAGTGTCATTCCTAATTTATCAAACTGTCAAACCTTCCACTCAGGTGCCTGCGGTCACTGTCTGCCTCTCAATGCTAAGTTGTAAAGCTGCAGGAACCGGTCTTGTAGCTTGACAAGGCACAATACTCAAAACTGATTTTAAAATCAAATGTACAGTTGTCTTAATTATTCTCAGTATAAATGATGTTTTAATTACAAAATCAGAGTGGGAATATTCAATCAAGATCCAAGATTACATTTATATACAAGGAGGCGGGCAGATAAAAGCCCAATGCCTAGCCTCTTTTCAGAGATAGCTATTCAGTTTTTCTTAATACAGTTGGTGATTGCCTCCCTCCCTCAGCTACTGTCCCTTAAAGTCTTTAATCTGATGCTGCACTAGGTTCTTACCAAACCACTATGTCTATTAATGCTTTTCAGGGGAAAACCCCAAAACATCACTTTCATTTTCACAGGCCTTGCTCTCCTTCCTCCAGCAGACATAACCAGTCACTTGATTTAAGAATTTTTAAAAAGTCTTCTTAAAAAGCCAAAAAAATAAACAGGTTAGGAGGGTCTTCTCTAAAAGAGAAAGGCTAAATAACCTCACACTTGAAGGCCTTCCCTCATTTTTTTTCCTTGATTTTTTTCCCTGTGTCAATAGAAGCAGCATACAGAAACGATTGCATATGCAGATCAGAGCCCCTGCAGTGAATACATGCACTGTGCAGTTCACTGGTGCCTGCAGGAAAGCACTTGAACAGTACCCCCCTTATGTACTTTGGGGGGGATATTACATCAGAGCATCTGTAAATGTTTGCTTTTGGGTTGAATACTTGCCGAGGGAGAGCTGTGGAATATTTCACTTAAATCAAGTTTAAACAGATATGACTATTTTAAAGGAAAAGAAAATGGAAGTAGAAAAAAAAAAAAAAGGAGAAAATTGTCCTTTCAGTGTATTGTTAGTAAAAATGTCAGTACAAATGAAGAAAATTCATGGCATAGTAACAACAAAGAAAGCTCATATTGGATTAGATGAATATGTTTTGTAATCCCTCTCTGGACATCATGGGCCAGTAGGAGATCATCCAGAGAAATATAAGAAATCCAAGATAAGTAATTATGCAGTAGATAACATCAGCTATAGTAGTCTGTTTGCAATAATTAGGTTTAACTAAAGCCTGTATTTATGTGTATCTTCAAAAATGATCTTTTTTTTTTTTGTTATGGTAGCTAACTTGATATATAGGTATTATTATCACAGCATTAGGAATCTGAATACTATTTCTTGTTATTTATGACAGCTGTAGCCTTTGACTTAATTCTATGAAGTCACCACAAGGTCCTATCCATTCTGTGAAAGAATGTATCCAAATAGTAACAGAATTCAATCATGTGAGCACATTTTAGAATGCTGCTTAATTCTTTTCAGAATTAAAAAAATAATTCTTACAACGCTTTCAACAGACATAGTAAAAACAACTCTGTTTAGTATTCACAACATTATTTCAACATTATTTTTTCATCCATATGATTATAAGGGTGAATGAAGAAAGTGCTCTGGAGCACAAGATGACCAGGAGTGAAAAACTGCTATGTTGAAAGAAGAAGAAGGAATTTCATGCTTTGGTAGAAAACAACTATTTGAACTGAACTTGACTTCTAAAGCTTTTAAGGATTGGCCCTAAATCAAGCCAAAACTGTTTATAAAGCTCTGCTAAATATTTAAGACTATGGACTTCATCCAGTGCCCACTGAAATAATTGGGACCATCCTAAATCCTTTACTTGCCTTACTTCAGCCATATCTATATGAAAAGATGATCTCTAACTGGTTCCAACACATGAAGGAAAAAGAGCAAGCATTTGAGAGTGATGAGGTAGATTATTTCTGTCACTTAAATCACTTTGCATAATTTCACAAGAGCACACAATTAAACTAAATTTTTAGAGGAAATGAGGAGACTAAAAATAGAGAACATGATTCCAACAAAGTTTCAAAAACAAATGTATGCTTTGAAAATCCTGACAGGCACTAACTTTTGACACTTTCATATGTGACACATATCTGCACATAACTGACTTTCCTCCATAGCAAGTTGTCTCTTGCTAATATTATTATTGCTATACTACTTACTTTTCTGCTAGTGGTCTTTTGCAAATTAACTCATTCGGAATAACGTCATACAGTCTGAAAGTACGCACATACTTATTTGAACTTGAAAGTGTGATAAAGAAGAGGCAGGACAAAAAAAATCTTAAATCAGCAAAATGAAACAGATGCTCCTAGGGCTATACATTGGAAACTTTATCATCTCTACAGATTTTGCATAAGAGTTCAGGAAACTACATGTGAAGTTGAGGGTGAAAGGATGCATACTGCACAAGAAGCATCAAGTGTGCCCTAAAGAAATACTAAAGTAAATATAATATTACTAAATCAGTTTCAGACTCAAATCTCTGATAGCCATTTCAATTTTTATAGAACTGAAAGATGTTGAATGCAGAATACCTTCTTACTCCAAGAGAAGAAAAGTTTAACCATTTAAAAACAAATGGAACATTTTTATTTGTCCTCTGGAAATCCTAACTCCGTAGGACAAACCTATGAAGCTTAAGTAATTCCAAGCAATTCATTAGAATAAAATTAGATGAAAAACTGTTAATAAATAGTTTTGTATCTATGAGAGTATTCCAACTGAATTTTGCTTTCAGAACATCAATATAGGCAGTGCTGTGATTCAATAAACCCGAGTCCTCTAGCTTGAATTGTGCTAGAAGTTGATTCAGTCTGTATCATAATCATGCTTCAAATGATAGATTGTTTCTGGGTCTGAGTTTCTTCACTCAAGAATATTTTGCAGAAGAGGAGAATAAGTACTTTGAGAGATAAATCCAATAGAGATAATAACTCATATGTATTTAATCTGATCTCCATGCATTATAAGACTTTACTTCTGTATCAAGAACAGCCTTTTGTAAGAAAGCAATTCACTGTACTGAGGAGCATCTCAGCCACTGGGGAATGATTATCAGCTCCCACATACAGAAATGCCAGTTAAGGGTGTGGAAACTGTAGGCACTGAGACTCCAAATATCACTTTGGAGAGAGAAGTTTCACACTGATTGCTATCCAAGGACCACACTGCTTGTATTAGCATCTAGAGCCAAAGAACCTTAATCCAGACAGCACGTGGTACCAGAGTTCTATGCTGATGTATATGTTCTATACTGATGGTTTACCCAAGCTAGTTTCAGAGCTTTAAGAGAATTCTAAGGCCAGCTGAGGAGCTCACTGTACACTCATGTCCAGTGTAGACATACTCTGTCTCTTTCCCTGGAATCTGTGTAGGTACACAAAGGAAAAGCATCTGAAACATACATGATGGGAAGTTTCTTGAGAAACCTATGGAAGAAACCAGATAATTGTTCAAACAATAACACTTTGGTGTAGTGGTAGCTTCAGAATGGTAGCTGCCACAAAGTATGCTAAGGTTAGAGCTGCTCACAACCCCTTGTGTGAGAGCAATAAATTTAACTAAATGTTTCCTTAAAGCACATTTTCTTTCAAGACTGCTGGTCTTCCTAGCAGACCCTTATGAAGTACTGTGCCTAAATTAACACGAATACCTGCCTAACAGTGTCTAAGAAACAGAACTTGATGTGTGCAGGTTCTCTGAACATATGCCTTGCATTTGGGCAACTTAGGGATTGGTGTGGTAAAAGAGAATATCCATTTTGGTATCCTGGATCTTGTCCTTAGGCAACACAAGATGAGTCATATATAAAATTTCCAGAGCAGGAAATGGTGAGTAATCCTGCAGACATTATACTCCACATTAGCCTAGATTCTAAGGGGTAGAAATGGTTTTAGACTTTAAATCACCTACATTAAAATTGTGCCTTGCAGTTTTGGAAATAATTAGTGATACTTATGTATTGGTTCTTAGTAACAGGCTTTTAGCATGGGAAAATTTTAATACATTTTGTGGGAGAAGTGCAGAAAAAAAAATTGTGGCTGTGGTTCTTAGCATGCTTCTTGAATGTTTGAACTAAATGAAAATCATACTGAATGTGTTCCTCAGTTTTTCCTGTGGAGCAATCATTCAGAGGGCTAAGCACACAATATGTTTGGAAAAATTATGGGGAAAACAAAGGCACAATAAGATCCAATGTTCCTCAGCACTGTCTTCTTTTCCCTTACACAAATACAGCTGTTAGCACTTTAAAACTGCTGAAAAAGGAGGCCTCACATCCAGTCCATATCCGGCCTCTGCTTCTACCTCCTACCTGTGTCAGCAACTGTACGTGCACAGGGATCCATGCTGGGGAATTAAGGGAGCTGGAATTCATTCTCTGAATTACTCTTCAGCTCGACTGGTTAGCTGGTCTGCTAACCATGCCATCACACACTGACACTGGCATGGCAAAGAAGCCAGAAACAGGAGCAAAGTGGAGAGAGAGAGACCACCCACCCTCTCTAACTGCAGGTGGAGTCAGTGGGATTTAGGTCTTTAGCTAACAGATACCAACGTTACTATCCAGGAACTTTCTGGAGATCTCAGAAGTCCTCCCATCAGAAACAAGAAAGTATTAAATATTCCAGTATTCTTCAGTAGCAGGCAAAATCAGAGGAGCTTGGAATGGTTTTTATTATGTTTAGTACCACATTTTAAAAACATATGAAGAGGCTACTGAATCACATCCAGAAATAATCTCCCTACAAGTTACATGATTTTTACTAGAATTAGAGTCCATATTCCTGCTGCTTAAACTTTAGAACCAGATTCCTTAATTTGACATATTTATATGAGTGGAAGACTTTTCCAGCCTCACCACTATCTTCTCTGTTATATGCAGTAGCCAGTGACAGTTATATGGAGCAGAGCTGTAAAATTCTATCATGATTTCTAAAATACACTGAAGTATTTGATATCCATATGATGTCTAGAAGATTCCAATTTATTCTTGGGTAGGGTGGGGAAGTTATGGGTCTCACTCCATTTTTGCAGAGATTTGTGCTCAGAGTAGGCTGTAGGATTCACTCTCTTAGTGTCCATGAAATTGTCCTTTCATTATTTCTTCTCATGCACTTGAAAAACAGGAGTTTAACCACGGGCTAGGATCAGCCTGGTCCCAGATTTAGTATTCTTGTTCAAATGTATGCTGATTTTCACATGCAGCTAAATAATGGTGCTTAATTCATTGACAAAACAAGAACAACAATGATAAACTATTTGGGTAAAATAATTTGTGGCACTACTGTAAAGATATCTTAACAGTTCTAACCTCCTTTTGGCTTGGACAAGAAGCAAAATTAATAATCATGATGAAAGATTTTCCTGGGTTTTGCCTCCAATTTAATACAGCTAAGTGGCAGCATTAGCCCATATGGAGTTTAAGAGAAGCCAATACTTAAAACATCATTAACACTTTTTGCTCTTTCTGTACCATCTCTGCTTCTAATCCAAAGGACATTATTTCTCCATTCCTACATCATGGCAAAAGCCTAAGTGGGCAGAGAAGAGAAATGCACTAAAAAAATGTTGCTAAGTATCCATCTACCCAAAGGTTTAATGTGTTTCTCCTAGTCTTTTCTTTCCTGTAACCCATCTGCAGTTTCTCCCTGTAATCACAGCCCATGATTCTTTGAAGTTGCTCTGAAATGGCACCTCAGTATCTCCAGTGTGTCAAACACAAGTACATTTGTAAAAAATAAATAACTCTCAAAATCCAGTTAAAATGTATCCACATAATTTGTAGGAAAGTAAAAATGGCAACCACATGATTAGTTCAAATATCTGATCAAATACATACTTGGCAGAGGAGTCATGAGTAAGACAAACAGTATGGTCAGCCTGAAAGAACTGGTTTATTGCAAACCAGATAAGGCCTTCTTCACAAGACACAAGCTTAAAGCAGAGCCATTAGCCTGTCTGTGGATCTCACTGAATCATTTCTCTCACTAGCTTCAGTATCAATTTTCTTAGAGCTGTGGTTCTGTATGCATCCAATTCAAATTCATCCTGAAATTGTGATCTATGCCCTGCCTAAAACATAGCCCCTGGCGCCTCAGTCACAATTCAGAAGGATGCTCCCCTCCCCTCCCTTTTCACACTGCTGGGAGTGTGGGTGCTGCAAGCCCTTGATAGTCAACTAGCTTGGCTGGCCAGCACAGAGTAAGCAGGCTAATCTTTGTACCTCCTGCCCAATCCTTGCTTCTGTAAGCAACATCTCTAAAGCAGTCCTTTTCTTATGAAAAAAAAAATCATTGAACTACACTTAGCCATGGCAAGGAAAGGAAAGGGTATTTCTTCCTATTGGCCTGAATATACTAATGCTAGTCACAACCTAGACATGAAAGAACAAATTACAGTAACAGATGTCCATATATCACTAAGGTGACTTCCCTCCCTATTTTTTTTTAAATGGTGAGTCTGAAAAGTCAAAACAAAATTAAAAAAAAAAAACAAAACCAAAAACAAAAACAACCAAAAACCCTGCAGCATCTGTCTCAGCAGAGTTCAAGCTGGCTGACAGTTCCTTACACTGAGAAGCTGAGAATGATGCTATAATTAAAATTTCATGAACAAAACAAAAATCTATTTTACTTGGGAGAACTGTTATAAAAGTACATAGAGAAAAACTGAATATGGTAATATTAGTTTATCCCTGGCCCTGAATTTAATGATTAAAGTTAAGAATCCTGAACAAAATAATTGTTAGGAACACCTCCTAACATAATTAATTATGAGTGTCATCTCTGTTAGGCACAGAAGCAGGTATTAACCATTCCAAGTGAATGCATGGCTATTGGCACAATACCACTCTGGATTTTTGTTTGTTTGGTGAGTGAGGATTAATTCTTTCTGTCCTTATCACAAAACTTAAACTTAACTAAATTAATATTCAGTCTAGAAAGGAATAAGCAGGAAAAAAATGAGTAATCATTCTCAAGACAAAGAAAAAAAAAGAAAAAAGAGTAATGTCACAGTCAGAGGCATCTTACTGGCACCTGTTTTACTTTTCGTAATTTTTTTTTGTATAGCATGCATTGCTTTTACTGAATTTCAGTCAGCTCCATGGGAGACAACACCATCCGTCTTATTTCATCTTTTAACAAGGACTTGATGAGGTGACACAGGACTGATTCTTAAAAACACATTACCTGTTATGTGAGGCATTGTGTGACAGGGAGAACTATCTCTGTGACAGGCACCTGACAGCAGATTTGTTGATTTCATGGTCACTTCATTTAAAGTAACAACAGGGTGAAATATGCCATCTGATAATCTGTTTGAATGTTGACTGTGAAAAGCACTTAACATTTCTGCCAGCTAGTACTACTACTACAGAATCTGTTCTTCAATATGTGCAGTTTTACCACCCTCTTTAATAATTATAAGTCAGAAACACTTATCCTAGATTAAAGGAGGGGGAAGGGGAAAAAAGAAAAACTTTAAAGAAGTCACCTAGGAAGTCTGACATTGCAGTCAGAAAATAAGATTCAAAATTTAGGGCATGTCACACAGTGAGACTATTGTCTGCAAGACAACTGGCTGTTTGCAGACAACTGCTGCGCCTGCACTGCATAGGTGATTTTAGAAGAGATATGCAGCCTTTCTCAATCAGTTTCCTTCCATGTGAAAGTTTAATCCAGATACTTCAAACCAAATACCTCCCTGCTTAATTTTCACTAACAGGTAACGATAAAAAAGGAATAACTTGTTTCAGAAAGGGATTACACTGAATTTGATACTATTACTCAGGAAGAAATTTTGGTTATGAATATGGTATTATTCGCACACAAACTTACATATTGGCATGACAAGAATTAAAAAACTTAAATTATTAAAGCTTCACTAATTACTTAGGTGATGACCTTGTAACGCAATAAACCACAATGACACAAAAGCTATTATCCAATGTTTAGTGACTGAATATTTTAAACCCTTGTTTGCTTTCAAACAAGTTTGGGATAGGCACAGATAGCTCTAGATTAATCTGGCAGCACTGGAAGTTATATCAAAATCTGTCCTTAAACAGAGACATTGTCATATAAAAATGCATGGCATGCACAGACTACAAACTCTTAATTCAAGCAGAGCGAAATGAGACAAATTCTAACAAATCAGCACTGTACCCCTTTTGTAATTAACATGTACTCACACATTGAACTATCTTGTTGATTTATGTTAACCTCCACAAAACCTGATGAAGAAATACCTTGAATCGATGTGATTTAAGCATTTAAAACACATTAAAAATGAACCAGAAGCGGGCTGGTTAAAATTTACACTTTCTCTGAAAGATTTTTGACACATTCAGTGCTTGTGAAAGCTGAGGGGATGACGGCCCTAGTCAAATACAGTTGAGTGAGCAGACTGCAAGCATCCCACATTCCACCTCCAGTGCAGTTCAACCGTGACGTGGAGGGACCTGCCTTCTCTTTTACTTTCCTCCTCACACTCACTTTTATTTACTGTCTTGTAAATATTTTATTAACTAATTCCTGCTGTTGCTAAGTGGGGTTTTTTTTAGTACTTTTAATATTGTGCTACACAGTTTAACTTAAATTCACCTAGTCTTTGCATTTAAAAAGAAAAATTCTGACAAGTTGACAGAGTAAGCCTATACCAAGTATATTATTCCTAATGAAGATATTATCAGAACCATTTTATATGAATTTGTTTATCTTTAAATCCTCTTTATTCAGGAAATAACCTGAGGGGTTCAGGTTTCCATCTCCTGGGAACACAGCAGTGGCAGCAGAAGCATGTATTTGAAAACTTTAGTGTGGGTTACAAATACTGTTTTTATAATCAGAACATTCTGCATGTTCTTTTATGGTGCTGCCAACTCCAGTGTTTCCTGATAAACTTCAGCTAACATTAGAAATAACAATCTATAGTTATTTTGTTAAAATAGCTACTGTCAGCTTGAAATCCAGTAAATTAAAAACAAAACAAAAAACAAACAATGAACCACTATCAGGTGCAAAACCAACCCTTGAGACCACTTGCCAATTTCTGTCGTTCTAAAACCATATGCTTTTATTTTAAGAGTGGCTTTTCTCCTTCCTGTTTCTGCAAAAGCCTCACAGAAACAAACGAAAAACAAGGCACAGTGAGAACTATCTGAGCAGAAATAGCTTCCAAAAGTGCCTAGGAGGAAAGTAAAACAACCAGGGAGAATACAACAAAAGGGAAAATTGGCTTATTTCTTCGTCTATTTCACTTAGAGTGCTCTCTGGAACTACATAAAACTCTACTGAAAGAAACCCCCAGAATTTATGGGGAAAAAATCCTGCTCAGAGGTCTAGTGTGCTCCTTTAAACAGACATCAACTTGGAAGCATGGAATAAACACCCCTGTGGGCCAGGTCTTGGGGTACTTGATGGCTGCTCTGAGTTGCATCATGCGCTGTTCTGGGCAGGGAGCCAGCACCACTGACCAAGCGCGGTCACTCACGTGCACAGGCATCTTCTGGTGGCACCAATCCAGCCTCTGCTGCGCCTGCCACACCGCCCCCCTTCCTCAGCTTCCTCTGAGGAAACCCTGCCAGGCCTACCCCAGACTGCCCCAAATCCTCACTTGATGCAACGCTGGGCAATTGCAGGAGCCATGGCAGCACCACCATGCACATACATTTCCCACCCCCAAACCTGTCAGAACTGTGCTGTTACTCAGCTGTTGAGGAAAGTCTAGACTAAATTAACTTGACTGACCAAATTGGAATTGCGGTCCTTGTCAGACTCAGTGGGAAAATATGCAAACTATGTTTACAGGCTTGTTAAGCATAAAGCCATTAAAAGTCATATACCCAGTAGGTTTCACAACAATGACAAGGAAACCCAGCTGCCTTTATGTAATACTGCTAGCTGTCCGCATTACCTTCCCTGGTGTTAAACTCTTAGTATGAAGTCTCCTTCTATCAGGAGGAACAACATTTGGCTTTATATTGCCAAGTTGTAGAATTCATCACTATCATCTCTCTGCCATCTGCAGGATATTGAAAATGAAATGAAAACAGAACAGGATTTTTAACATGAGGGGAACACCTGATGTATGAAGTTATTCAAGCCCCAGGAATGTGTGGTATTGCACATTCTCACTGTCACAGCCTTTGCTGTAAAGGATTTCCCTGACCTTTTCTCTAACCAGCAAACAAATAAGCCCTATCTCTCAGCAGGAGAGTACACTGCTCCATTAGATCATTAAGCAGTTCTATTCAGACTATCCCAGTCTCCTGTCCTTGGCCCTGAAGAAAGAGCTGGCACCAGTCCAATCAGTCAGATAGAAGGAAGGCAAATGTGCTTTCGTATGGTACAGCTTGAAATGTCACAGCAGGATGAAAGTCGTGGAACAGACAGCAGTGAGGAAAAGATGTGGTGCTACATGAGGGGTAGTGTTCCAACAAGGAAAGACTGGTGTTTCAGTCTGCCAAACAACGTAATGACTCATCCAGGCAGAAAAATATTACCACCATGGGAATATTTGGAACGTCTCAGTCTGAGAGTAATTAGGGACTAAACTACACCGGCATGCTTCAGTGATGAAATGAGAAAATAAGCAATACCTCTGTCAAGTTCTGATTGGCGAGTATTAAATGAATATGGGTTTCTATCAAATCTGACCACAAACTAGTAACTTGCAGCAGATTGTCAGAACGGAGTAATATTTCCACTTTCTCATAAAATACGATGGCACAAAAAAAACCCGGTGAAGTGAAAAATGTTACAGTTGGCAGTAAGAGTTTTAAGGAAAATCATTACCATGATTATATAATTTAATCCTTGTAACAGACATTTGCACATAGCATTTTCAACCTCTAATTACTCTGTCTGCAGTGGAATAAAAAAGGGTAAGAAGAGGATGGGCAAAAGCAGCAAATGCTGACAGTTTCATTTTATTAATAACTACTGTATACAAATCACAAACTGAAAAGCACAAATGTTTAATGAATATAGGTAATGGAATTATTGTACTACTTATCAGTTGCAAAAATGTAAATACTTTGGCAAGAAGGACAAATGTTAATTTTTAGTCTTTTGTATTTCCAACTTGTGCACAATTTGTATTCATTAAGCAATGCAAAAGGCATTTTTTTTCTTTATAATTGTAAAGTGACATTATAATTAAATTGTATAACCTCAGCAGCATCTGCAATTTAAAGGATCACTTACAAGCTGGCTGGACAAAGTGCACCACATTAAGCCACAAACTGAGTTACATGTCAATAACCCTTCATTCCAGTGTCTGGGTCAGAACCTCAGCAACATGAAGGGAAAAAAAAAAAAAAGATTATTCTGAGTAAAAAGGTTTAGAAGGTCAGAAGCAAAACTGCTTACAAGATCAAAATTCCCAGGATTCTTTGACGGCATACACAGAAACCTCCTGTGACACCTGTTTGACTTCTTTCGGCTGCATGGACACTTGTAGTTCAGTTGAACTAAATGCAGCTCCAAAATTAAAAGGAAGGGCAAACACAAATTACCTCTCTGCACAGTATGAACAACCCCCATTAGACTGGCTTAATAAACTCTAATAGATGTATAGCTTAATACAATATTCAGCTATTGACATAAACATAAATATAAATTTCAAAGAAAATAACCTACTTTAGTAAAATTACCTGTGCAATAAAAATTAATGAACTCCAAATGATTCTGCACATCTCCACCAAATTGCATTTTCAGGCTCACATCTTCAGGACATGCTGGGTGGTTTGATGCATTCCCACAATTCATCTTCCTGCTAAGCCAATTTTAATTTAAATGCAATTAAAGGCTCAAAATGAACATTATGTATTAGATAAAGCCTTGAATCTGCAGACTATCATAAATATGATTTTCAGAAAAATTAATTACAAGCCATTAGGGTACAAGTCATCTTACTGCAAATGTTGAGTTAAACTGCAGAATCAGTTTGTTCCTTCCATTAAATGTTAAATACTGATTTTAAGCTTTGCTCCAAGTTAATAGCAGAAGGTCACATAAAAGGAAAAATGTTTCTGAAATAATCCTCGGAGATGCTGGAGACTTATCAATCCACATTAACTGAAAAAAATGTATTCTCTCTTAATGCTTAGTGACGATTAGCTTCTGATCTACTTTTGGTCAACTTAAAATAACAATAAAACTCTTCACATTCTTCTTGTGCTCTGAATATAGCACAGATTTCTGCAGAAGTTACAGTCAGTGTACAAGTGCTTCAAATGAAAAATCCATGTATGGTGTGGTTTTGTCTAACCAGTAACCCCACAAACCACACTGGAGATATCTGCACAAGACACACCATAGACCTGGTACATGGAACCAAGAAAGCCAGCTAAAAGTGCTGTCATTTGCTCTGAGGTGGGACCTGAGGGTTCACTACAACCCTGGCATTCAAGCAGTGGCTGTGGAAAATGGTATGATTTCAGACTTTGAGATATGTTGAAATCACAAAGGCATCTTTTTAGATGCTCCTGAAGAAGATTCACAAATGCTCCTGTAACTCCTAGCAATGATGATGCAGGATTTATGCATTCTAACATTCTCTGTACACTTACAGAAAAAGTTCAACATACTTATATAGAAAGAGGTATATAGAGCACATAAGTATTTCGAAAATAGAGGAAAAGGAAATTATATGTTGTATATCTTATATTTCAAAAACCATTTAGCACTGTAGAGATAAAGATATATCTCTCAGAGTTAAGGGCAGTTTTTCCAAATTCATGACTTCTGAATCTCACTGCTAGCTGTGTTCTATAATACCATCTTATAGCTACTAAGTTCTTCTTGCCAACAGTAACCACAATAGATTCAAAGGAAAACTGTGCTTAATTCCCGTCTCCCAAACTGACATATTTTATACACAATATGTCAAAACTCTGCATTTTTCATTAACTTCTGTTCTATCATTAAACAGAAAAGCAACGACACGGTTGGAGAAATTCAGCCATTAATCTCATAATAATTGCTTATAAATGTTCATGCTACACTGACAAGCTGAATGCATCTCATGTAGTTGAGGGTGTCAAGGTAACTTTAAAAAATAAATCTTTATTAAATCACAGCTTTCTTTTCTGACATTATTCAATTTAGGCACAAACACTGAAACTCACACTTTCATCATCTGCACACTTGATCCAACTTAATTTTATCTGCTTGAATATCAAATGTTTCAATATTCACCTCTATACCCAGGCCCTCCTCCAGCTGTTAACTACTCCAGCCCTCCAGGGGACTGCACGTGTTTGCTCCAATCCATTTATTGTCTTTTGCTTGTCTACATCTATCCCTAGACACTAATGTACTCACTTCTAGATATTAGTAGATAACCTCTGTACAGTGGGAGTTTAATGAAATATCTGGCCATCAAGCTGGATGAATGTTATTTTGGCAATTGAACTTCATAATTTAAGGGCATTCATACAACATTCTCTAATTTCAGGGAAAGTGGGAAGTTGTTACATTCTGAAGGTATTATTAAGATGCTTCATATGCTTAAGGAACCTTAAATAATTATACTTTGGCAGACAGCAAAACTTCTATGAAATGAAATTTATTATATGCCTTGACAGTTTCAAAAACCAGAGCGATGATTAGGGCTAATGAACACAGAAGAGAACTATTTCCCCAATGAGCTTGTTGCACAGTTCTACTTTTCACTGGCAAAATTCTTCTACAGCTGATGAGGTGTGATACAGACACACAACAGGATCCTTTTCATGTTGTGGGGTTCTGATAGCAAAATATAAGAACAAAGAGAGACTTTAAAATTACACTAGAAAAGAGCCTAAAAGCTCTTAATCCAAGCCTCTGTGCTGCGGCACTGTTCTATAGGGGAAAAAAAAAAGCCACAAACTTTTTTCACGAAGATAAAGTTGAAGTAGGCCTAGCACCTCAGTCCTTCAAAAATGGGAAAACTACCAGAATACTATTTCTGTTGGGATATCTTGCAGTTTTCATATTTTAATGTTATATTTTAATATAGCATATATTATATATTTTAATTTTATTTAATTTTATTTTATCCTGAATCTCTAACTAGTGTTCAGAGCTTTATTTCTGAATCTTTTATCACACATAACTTTAAGAACAAGAGATTCAGGAGGCTGATCAGGGTTCTACTATCATTGGGGATTTTACATGGACTTCAGTGTACTGGACATCAACTTGTTAGTAAAGCCAGCCTGAGAGCAATTAATCTGAACATACCATCTAAAACATGGAAAAGATCCACACCACCATGCACTCCTCTTTACCCTTTCTTGTATATTCTTGCAAGTTAGCAAAGATCAAAATAAAAGTGCATATGTTGAAACCTGAAGTAAAACATTTAGCTTGCCTCAATAGGACAGGCACTTATAGTTGGGATGTACAAGCTGAAAGGAAGGGCAAACACAAATTACCGTTGTGCACAACACAAACAACTCCCCCCAGGCTGGGTTAATAAACACTAATGGTACTCTGTTTGGGACAGGGCAGTCCTTTTCACCACAAGACTTGGAACCCAAAGCCTAGAAGCATGGTATCTCTCACTGATGATAAAATACCCTCTATGGGTATTTTATCAAGTCCAAGGGGAAAAGAAAGAGGAGATTACTGCATTCACTAGTGAGATGCCTCTAACTCTGCAAGACAAATGCATGGCAATGCTATGGAGGATGTAAGAGAAGACTCCAGAACTAGTACAGTGAATAAAATAGAAATACAGTGAGCTGTTGTCCAGATTTTCAAACACAACCCCCTTTCCCTCTCTCAAGCTTTCTGCTATTTGCCATTAGATTTTTCATTTCCAAATAACTCTGCAACTAAACAGGTGTAAAAAGTCAAACTCTGCCAAGCTTGGCTGCCCAGGAAGCTGTTGAAACCATGAGGTTCCCATGCAGAACACAGTCTTTGTGACAGCATGAGCTCACTCTGAATAGCTGTTTGTTCAGCGATGTGCATGTTAATGAATGCATTGTTCATTGTTATCATAGAATGCTATTCAGGGTTTCACACAAACATTAATAAAGGTATTTTCTACATCTTTTTCACTGCAAATTTAAAAGACTTTTATATTTGCATCATTCTGGTCACTGCTTCTTACCAGCTCTTAAGAAAGTGGTCCTAAGCCAATTCTCTAGCCACTCCTATGTCCCATTTTCGTTTTCTGTTTTCAGAATATTAATCAATTCCGACTTCCATTGTACTCTGAATGCAAAACTCAACCCTGTTTATGCCAAGACTCCTGTCAAATTCCATCCCCATGCTTCAGTCTAATCTGCCTTCAGATCCATCCTATTCTTCTTAGAATAGCAGTTCTCTTAGAAATAAAAATTATCTTCTTTTCCCCTAGACTTATCTTCCTTACTTTTCTTTGAAAGGCTGAGAAACATCATGACAGATACTTTTGATGAACTTTAGCAGTGTTTTTCCCCAAAACACTTAAGCTTAAGAGATTTCTGTTTATCCATAAATATTACAGGAACACACACTCAAAATCAGCATAGCTTCCTAAAAGACCAAGATATTCTTGAAAAACACCCTATGTCTCAAGAAATTTTGTAGCCTTGAGATTAGATATGGCACTGTAGTTTCCTAACTCTGTTACTACAAGAAAAGGAACTCCCCTCTAAATCACCATAATAATCATATTTTAAACTTTGCCTAAGATTTGAGCAAGATGTACACACAGTGTATGTTTATACAAAATAATTTCAGAGGCAGTTCCCCCAGAACAGTGATTGGATTTGAAACAGTTGTCGTTTTACCCAGTACTGAGGATTAGAGCTAGTTTCCTCAAGTTCCTCACAGTACAAGAGTGTAAATTTTGAGGTCACTGAAATACCACAGTTTTTGAAAATGCTAAAAGATGTGCAATCTTGCTTTTCATATTTAGGTATGCTGATGCACATGAGTTTATGTGGGGTTCCATTGGGCTGATTTGTTTTAATTTTCTGTAGAAACATTTATTTCCTGTATTTTGTGAACATCTCTATGAGACCATTTCAGTAGGTTCATAAAACTAAATTTTAAAAAATAAGTATATGAAGGTGTTTAAAGTAAGCATAAAACGTCTCAAGATATAAAATATATGAGCAAGGAGTATGTTCTGTTGACTATTCTGTAGGTGTAAATTGGGGTCCACAAAGGCACCCACTGCTTAGCTCATGCATCTGCCTAAACAACTCTAAAACTAAGACTTTTCTCAACACCTTCCTGAAACCACTCAGCTGTGTCAGGGCTCTTTTGAGATGTTTCATAGGATTATTTTCTTTTCAGCAGGGGACTGTATCTTTCCCACACACATATATATGTTGGCTTACTCAGAAAAGAGCTTAAAAATAATATTTCATAATTGGACATATTGAACTAACAGAAAATGATGTAGCAATCATCTGCTGACCTCTGTTTTCATTACTAGGATTTCAGATGGCTTCTGCTTCACAAACAAGTTAAATAATAGGACTTTTACTTGATTAAAATCTGTACTATTTCAACACCAGAAATGACCCATTTTCCACTTAAAAGTTCTTCCTGGTTTTAAAATGTCTGCATTTTACTTGTCTACATAAGTAGACAAGTACATCCTACATAAAGCTTGGTACTGTGAAGTTAGCCTATTCTCCTTAAGGAGAAGTGCAGCTCAGTAAGTTTTCTGTACTGTGAAGAGGAAAATAATTTGCTTTGGGGGAAAATGATACACTAGCAGAGACCACTGCTTCCCTTCCCAAAGCTGTAAATATCTCGTGAACTACCAAGGAAATATATGAGGAGATAGTCTCCGGCAGAGATTATCACTAAAGAGGGCAATTCTATATTGTAACAGAAAATACAATGCATTACTGATGTTGAAAACAGCTATGGAGGATAGCATTTAGGAAATAAAATATTGGAAAATATCTTTTACAAAATCACATAACTTCGAGTACTACACATCAAAGGTACCTTTACTTAACAGTGGTTAACATGAGCCTGGTGATCTATTCAGCTGTGGTAGTTTAACACCAGCCAGAAATCAGAGTCCAAATAAGCCACTCCCTTCCCCCTGTCCCTTCCAGCAAGGGACAAAGGCAGGTTGAGATGACGATTTACTGAAAGCAAACAGTAATGGACTAGGAGACGCAGAGTGACAACAGTGGTATTAATAACAAAAGTATACAAAAAGAGGAGGTGCTTTACACAAAAAAAGGTGTTCACCACCTTGATTTAGTGCTGCATGGCCTCTGGGACAAAGACAAGATGGTGGATGCTCCCCCCTGAGGTTACACCACATAGCCACTGGGAAAAAGGCAAGATGGCAGTGCTAGCGCTGCCAGTTCCCCAGCCTGAGACAACAGCTCTGCTGGGCTTGGGCACATCGCTGCCACTTTTCTCAGTGGGGCGTGCACTCGGATGGGCTCAGACCCTTCAACACTTTTTTCTCACCTTGGGTCTGCATTCGTGACCTGACAGTGTTTGCCACTTTCAGAGCTATATTCTCTGAGGACCAGGAAGGCATGGGCAGTGGAGAGAGAGGGCAGGGCACACAGGGGCTGGTCCCAGCAACCTGTCTGAGGAAGGGAGAGAAACAAACTGCTGGAATTCTAGACCTTATCTCCCCCCCAGAACCATGGTCCCAGCGATGCCTGAAGATATAGAATAGCAGCCTGGCCACTGGCATGTGGTGCTCAGCTTCAACCAGGACATCAGCCTGTATATCAGAGGCTGGTGTCCTCTTAGAGCCATCATCAGCACTAGGAATGCCATTAAAATCTCAGGATGAGCATTCACATGAAATGCAGAGTGTTAAAGTTACGCACAGACATTAGAGCAAATGAGATGTGAATCAGGATGGTTGCACGTGACAGCTGTAATTAGAGAATAGACATTCTCCATTCCTTTATGGAATTACAGCAATCATTCAGGTTGGACAGGACTATGGAGGTCAACTAGTTCAATCTGCTCCAAGCAGGGTCAGCATTAAACTCAGAGCAAGTCAACTAGACATAAAATTGTCATTAAACCCTACAAAACACTCAACAGTAATAGTTTGACACAATACCTAAGCAAGGAAACAAAATTTTTTAAGTTATAGCAAAAATTACCTAAATTCTTCTTAAATTATCCTTGATGTGCCCAGATAGTTAAAAGGTTTATGTATTCCAGGCAATTTAAGGGCTGAATAGAAGAGTAAAAAAACTCATTCTGTTGTATCAAAACAAAACCTTTTCAGCACTCACAATACGTTTTCCTATGAGTCTTTTATCTCTTCCATCCTGGTCTGCAGGTTTAATTTCTCTCTCTGTGATTGGTTAACCTGTCCATGTCAGCACTTACACAACCCTGTTGTAATAGTAGCAATGTACCTCAATTACAGATGAGTGTATTCTCACAATTTCATTGAGGGATGCTGAAATATTACTATCCACATTTACTGACAGAGACCAAGACAAGGACAGATTAACAGATTTGTCCAAGGTCATTCAAGAACTAGGAACGAAGTAATAGCTCTTCAATACCAGTCCAATGCTTACACCCTCAAGCTACTACTTTCCTTTCTAAAACATATCTTTTGTGTGTTTTTTTATATATGTCTCAATGGCATGCTTATCTTTCTTTCAGTCTTAAGAGTGTAATACGCCCTTTCTTAGCTTCATCTCATCTTTCCTTACCCTTTGTAACAAGGTCATCCTTTCTTGTCTTTGTCAATGTTTCAGCTCTCAGACAACCCAATCTCCTTTTCCCTATTTCTCTAACATGATTTTCCTTTCATATAAGGTTATATTTTGTGTGCACGTCTCATACACAACACACTGAATCACCTTCTAGTTAAACATGCTTGGGATATGGTCTCAAAGGCTATATGAGATATTATCATGTCATTACATTAGTTGTGGTCAAGTCTGAAAAGTTGCCACTGCTTCAGGTCTGTATACTGGGCCCAAATTATAAATTAGCTTGCACTTGAGGACTGCCCTTATAAACCCCATGAATACAACTGGCTCAAACCACTTGGCAGTGTGAACTCAGGCACACCTCACACCTGCCAAAAGCTGAACAGGAGAGCCCATACTTTTAGTAGCTTGGTTCACCAGGCGCCTGGTTTTCTACCTGCTCAGGTGGACTTTGAGTAAATAGATATTTCCTTTATTTTCAAATCACTGTGTCAAAGACTTTTAGGATAACTCCAGCTACATTAAAGGACCACTACTCCTACAAGAGTGTCACATACTCTTACACCTCTTGGCGACCTTTAGCAACATCAGCCAGAAAGAAATACCATGTCCTAAAGATCTGACAAGGTAAAGCCTACTGATGGGCTCCAAACAGTCTTTCTGAAATTTGTGCTGGAATAATTTGTGTGGAAAATGGCATGTTAACAACAGCTCACTTTCACAGCCCTTGACCCCCTGAAGATTTACCAACCTAAGCAACAGAAATGCTTCAATAAATGCTACAGAAATGTATCAATAAAAGAGAAAAATGGACCCTGGGAAAACACAAGTATCAGGTAACACTCATTTCCGATTATTTACTGCACTGCACATAGTCACTGTCCTGTTTGTCCACTGTATAACAAAGTTCAGCCTCTGGATAAAAACACAACACTATTAAGAGAAGAAATGAGTCCTCGTAAAAGCAAACGAGACAAAACAATGCAAATGTGATGATAGACAACACTTCATAGGACAAAAAAATAATGTCCTTTCACTGAAGGCTTTGATGTTACCTAAAATATTTTATAGTCTTCTGGACCCCTGCTGCATCACTACAAACTCAACCAAAAAAACAACTGTCAAAATAACTTACATGCTGTACACTGATTCAATACCTTAAGTCTTCCACGTCTATTACAAATTATCCTTAAGAAACATCTGTCCAACCATTTCTACTCAACCAGCAGTCTACAGCATCATCTTATATTTCCCCAAGAAAGCTATAACTCCGGTGTTCTTTCTAGTCAGTGAGTATACTCAGTCTTACTGAATTAATCTTTTGCTAAAGTCAGAAGACCTGTGCTTTTTTAGCTCTTGGTCAGTGACAATTTGTCATAAACCAGTGTGGCTGTTACAACTGGATCTGCTCAGACTTTCAGGCAAGTGAAGAACATGAAGACTATTGATGATTCAGATGAAATTCAGAGACCTAAGGAAAATGTGTCTGTGATGCCTTAAGTTTTAGCTTTCATATTTTTCAGATTCTGTGCACCTTAGTCTGTAACTCTGAACTTCATATAAAGTGTCAGCAAGTTCTCCTCACAGTTTAGTTAGTTGAAACAATCCTTTTCCAGCCTGAGAACCAAGGACACTGTTGCAGCTTCAGGCCCAAAAAGTGTCAACAACAGCGAATTGAGGAGAGCAATCTGTGAGGATGGGACTTCACAACCCGAAGCTCTAATTGGGCAATTAACCCCAGTACTGAAATGGACCAAAACTTAGAAAAGCATGAAAACTTGTGACCAGCTGTCCATCTTGGGTAGAAACACAGCCAGACTCTTGTACTGCTCAAGGTGTATCCTTTGAAGGCCTTTTAATAAATACCTACTTTATTCCTTTAAATCTGTTCCAGGTAGCCTCTCTAGGCATCATTTGCCCTTGGAGAACTGGAATTATTTCCTCTGCTTTTATTCTGTCAAGGAGGTTGTCAGTACACAGCCAGTGAGCTCAATAAAGGCCTTCAAATGAAGATATTCAGGAGAAGGCCACTGAAACATTTCTTGTGTATTACATTGCTAAACCACCTCATTTTCATTTTGTTTTACTTGATCACAACTCTTCACCTGAATTTCATAATAAAAACGTACCATTTTCTGTTGGACTTTCAAAAAAATGCTAGGATGTTACTCCTACTCCCCACTCCACTGACCAATTTGAGAGAGTGCTCTCTGCTACATCCGAGCTGTTAAAATATCAATAAAACTAGACAAGTACTGATTCTGTAGGTATGCAACTCTTCCTTCAAGCCTCTCTTTAGTTCCTGAAACTCTTACTACACATAATCAAATTAAATCAATGGGATTTGATTTTTAAGTGATAAAAATATTGCTTACTCTGAGGCATTCTACTTAAAGCAGAATCAAGTACAACTAAAATAATACAAGTACTCGAATTATTGTTATTTTATACATAAGGGCATCAATCTTGGTTTGTTAAAACAGAAGGAATTATTTAGACTTTTATAATTAAATTATATTTATAGTTAGAGTCCAGTCCACATATAAAGATATAAATTTGCAATGGCTGAAAATCAATATAAGTCTTCACACTGGGAAAGCTAAAACAAACCCAGTGGATGACTTGGAGGCTAATAAAATAGCAGAGGAAGCAGGAAAAAGCAAGCACATTTGTGAAAAGATCGAAACATAGAGCCTTTAAAAATCTTTCATACATATAGCTTGAAATATGCAAATATCCTGGTGCCTGTAATGAGCTTACTCACATGTTTAAAGTTAATCAGGTGTGTTCATTTTGGAATACTTGGATCAAAAATAAAAGGGATGCATCGTAAAACTTTATTTCTTATTTGGACCTTAATTTGACCAAAAACTTCTATGAAGCCCTATTCAAAGAGCTGAGTAGCAGATTCAGCTCTCATTTCAGTATAACTCAGTATCAGGCTCCTTTAGAAGAGCTTTCAATATGTAAGACAAAAACAGTAGAAGATTTCTAGTCTAAAAGACAAAAAGAAACCTGTTTATGACAACTTCCTAGGCCAAACTGCTTTTTGAAAATCTATCTCAATACTACAAACCTACAATATAGTATACAAGCATGGGCAGCAACTAGCAAAGCCCCTCCAAAGAGATGCAATAGAATGCCTTGAACCTCTACGACTATTGCCATGAATTTTTGAGGTTTTTGGACAGAAATGCTGTGAGAATTTGAATAAGAATATTATCTTATTGGCTAACTACTCAGAACTGGCAGTTTGTATGCTTCCCTTTTATGTTTAATTTTTATAGAATTCTTATAACTTCTTTAAAATTTAGATTAATAATAATAGTAGTAAACATAGTAGTAATAATAGTGATATTAATAATATTATCTCTATTAATAATATAGGAAATAATATTTCCTCATAATAACTAGCTCCCTGTGTGCCAATGACAATATTTTTTGTAACACTATTATGAGGTCTATAAAGATGCTTATTACCACCTACTTAAGATATCCTGACATCCTGAACACTCATGCAGCTGTCATGATAGTTACTGTTTTTAGAGCATTATGAACACAATCTGGACTTTTATAGAGTCCGTTACATTAAGAAAAACGCTCATAGTAATTAATAAGTGGTAAAGAAAAGCCAGAAGCAGATAAGATCTATATAATACATGGACTTTTGCACACATGACTGACATCTGTATGATGGCCTTATAAAAGTCAGGTACACTCTAAGGCTTCAGTCCCAG
This sequence comes from Vidua chalybeata, assembly GCF_026979565.1. NCBI lineage: Eukaryota > Metazoa > Chordata > Aves > Passeriformes > Viduidae > Vidua > Vidua chalybeata. The sequence goes on from NC_071535.1 coordinate 26,073,121, forward strand.
GCTTGCAAAGAACCAAAACCTACTTAAATAATTGGGTTGTTAAAGCTGCATAAATATTTTGCTATGTCTGCTTCTTAGACATCATTTCTTAGATGTTGCTTCTCAGATTTTAGAGCACAAATAACATCAATAGGTAGAGACTTCAGGAAAGCCCAATGAAATTGAGAGAGCACTTCTTGCCAAATATAATGAAAGATCATAAGGCAATCCTAAGCAGGTTCTTCTCTCCTTATGCTTGCAATGAAGTTCTTCTATTTCCTTTGTCATTGTTTGATTATTTTTTGTGTTTTTTTAGAAAAACCTTGAACATACAGAGTATTCAACAGAGCTTCTTCCATTAAATTTGGTATTCCTACTACATTTGATCAAATTCCTCTTCATGATGCACAGACACCAACTGAATTACCAGAATTTTTTGTCTTACATTGCTGTGACTTCCTATCAAGGCAACTCACACACTTATAGACTTTGTCTAACTCCATAATGTGAGTACGAACACACTCAAGAGCATGTGGCTATGATCATAAAAACCCCTCAGTGTTTTGATAGAAATCTGAAAATACATTCTTTGGGGTGTTAGTTTTATTTAGTTTAATAGCAGATGCTGAGTATTTTCAGTTGCTAAGATAGCTTCTTGGTTCTGCAGCTCCACACGTGGTTATCACTTTCTCCTGAACTATGGCATTCAGGGGTAGATCTATAAAGTTGGAGGCTTATCCATTTACACTGAGTGCAGGATCAGACAGCAAGACATCTCACCACCTTGCCATCTAAAAAACCTGCCCATGCTCCCATGACTTTGCACATTGTCTTTCAGTATTTTTATTGTAGAATATAAATTTATATTAACAAAATTCTATAGCAAACCAAGGGAGGTTAATCTACCCATTATCCAGCATGTTAAGGGCACTGGTAAGTTAAAACTCTCTAATTATGATGTCTGCAAGATTCTTGATTGATATCTATCTCACAAAAGTTCCTTTTGGTTGAGGTATTACACAAGGAGTACTTAAGGAAAGTCACCTGCAAAGTTCAGAAGGCAATAAGTAAAAAAATACACCATAAAAGTATCCTGTTTGGAAGAAACTAAAGACATTTCATTGTTTTTGCCTATAAAGGATAAACCACTGCCATTCTCAGAAAGGAAACAATAGGTACCCTTATATAACAGTAATGCTTTCCAGGAGCTCTTCTATTTCTAAGGTGTAGTTTTAGCCAAACTATGTTTTAGGCAAATACTTTGTTTCTCTGGAAGGACAAATCTTTTTTCTTTTTTTTTTTTTTTTTTCTTATGAAAGGTAGTTTCAGGTGGTCTTTATTGGACATAGTTATTCTGAAAATATAGATTCATCATAACAAATGAGGTGATGGTTCTCTCAGCTTGCAAACTGTACATATTCAGACATTAGCATCTAGCTGCTGAGGTCAAAATATTAGGTTTTAAATGTGCTGAATTTTTTTATCCTCTGTGAAATTGGCTACTGTATCTGAGAACTTCAAAACTCTTCTAAAGTGTGAAGTATGCTATGGGCTACTTACATCAAAGTGTAAAGTTCCTGATATAACAGGAAAAATCAAAATATTGTAAAACATATAGTATTTCCCCAAAATATTTATATATCCCCCATGGAAATATTTTTAGCATTTTAGAGTACAGTTTAGTCATATCTGGGTTTCCTATTTTTTCCTAAGTTATTGGTCATTGTATGGTCTTAATTTCCAACACTGAGAGGTCAGAACTATTTACAGCTGGACCTTACTTATTGAGATGGCTTTATGTATCTCTGGGCACATACTTCTGCCCCTGTCAAATCAAGGAAATAAATTACTATTTCATTTGCTGAAAGAGATATGAAAATAATGGTGGAAGTGTGATGGTGTAAGTTTTGGCATATATATATATATATGCCAAAAGATATAATTGCCAGAAGTTTGGATAGATACCTTACATATACAAAAAAAGCAGGTCATCACAAGAAAAAAATAATAAAACTCATATTTCACATCAATTTTTCATGCATTTGTTCTATATTTAACAGGAATACTATTTGAAAATTTATCAGTTTCTTAGGAAGTTTTAAAATATTTTATGGGAACTGTATTGTATACTCTTCAAATTATGAAATCTCAGCACAAGTTCAACACACAAACCTCTGAGAAAGTGAAAAAAAGAGCAGAAAAACACTTAAACTTATCTGAAAGTTACCAGAGTCACTTTTAATTTGTAAAAGCTGAATATTTCCAAGTCCAAAGTTTTAGACTTTCCAGAGCTGTCCTGCATTCTTGTAGAAAGCTGTTTCCTTCCCAGTTTTAACATGATTTCTAACTTTGAAATACAATGCTTTTATTCTGCCAAATAGCATGCATTTTTGGCCCTCACCTAAGAAATGTCTGGCCTTCACCTAAGTAGCTGATGGGAACAATGAATTAATTTTCTGTTACATACGATGAATGTAGAATATGTACATATGATGACTCTTAGAATGTCTGAAAAATATAATAAATTCTGGTTGGCTGTTAATGAGCAGTATATAAATGTAACTCACAGGTTCCTCATAATGGCAATAAAGAATTTTATCCCCAACACTCAATACACTAACAATGCTGAAGTTTGATGTATTGCATCATGGTGTGCTGAAAGTAATATTTGAGTGTTCTCAAGAGAAAACTTGATCTGTTAACCTTGAGATCTTTACAAAACTATTCCAGGTTTTGATGTTATATTTGATGAATTGCCAATATTTGATGATTTATCGTGATTTAAGGCTGCTAATACTTAACCTGCTTCTTCTTATTTCTGTATGTCTAAGATGCTTAATTGAGGGAGGGGGGAATTTTAAAATATAGAATCTGCTAATTTATAAGTATCGTAATTTATTATATATATAATATTATACAAATGTATATATATGTTCCTATCTGTTAACCAAGGTCTGATACGGTATTTCACAAAATCATTATACTTTCCCTGCTCTTAATTTTTCCCAAATTCAAATCACAAAATCACTATATTTTCCCATGAAAAAACAAATAAAATATTTTCACCTATCCTTTAATAACCAGTCAGTTTTTCTCTGCATCATTCAAGTGTGTCCAGCCAGTCATAAGAGTAAATACCACAAACATTTAAAAATCTCATACAGAAACTACAATCAATATCCAAACATGCTGCTACTCTTGCCTCTGGGCCTAGGAAACATGTATATCTATTTAGGTGTTTGTGAGGAGAAGAACACAGCCAGAGTTCAATCTGTGAAGGGACAAGGAAGGATGTTTTTGCTTCTGTTGTATTTTGGAGCTTGCTTGAGTAACTTATCAGTGTTATGTGGCTTTTGCAGTGCTCTGTTGTATTGATTCTACTCTCTGTGCTCCTACGTGACTGCAGGATGGCTCCTGCACCTACACACAAGACAGCTGAAGCACGGTGGGACCTCTGCAGTCACCGAGGACCAAGAGTCTACAGCAGTTCACAGAATCAGAATTACAATTATTACAATCAATTACATAACCATAACAACAACTAATTAATTAAAATATCGATTCTCCCTTAATGAGAGAGATAACAGTTGAAATTCATTATGGTCATATCACTTACATTAAACAATTTTAGCACGTAATTTCTTGAAACAGATTTAGTTCTGATGAAAAATAGACACCCAATATTTCACGTTGATCTGGTGTCTAAAAACATTCCAATTGTGCTTAAGAAATGTGTCATCTTTCTATTCTTTTGTATCTTTTTATTCCACTTAATGACAAAATAATTGAAGTCATTTGTGATTGATGCTCCATTCTTATTACAGTTATTTCTTGGCTGCGAAATTCTTCCTGATCTGCCTTCTCGATCTTCCCTAGAGGTGTGCATGACTACTCTCTTTCTTTAATTCAAAAACTCCTAACATATGGTTCCCACCAAAGCTTAAAAACTGTCTACTTTTGTAACTGTACTGATCATGACAAAGAGGGAACAGAATGCCAGATTTCTTGCCAGACTACACGTCATTTTATTCAAACATTCACAAGCAACTTTTCAAGAGTTAAAATATATTTGTCATTGTAATTTTTAAAAATATAATTTATCTCTCTACTCTCTCATTCTTTTTGTTTCCCTGTTAAAAACTGCTGAACCAAAGCTTAAAGGCATAAAGTCTCCTGGGACCTAACAGGGAGCAACTGGTGAGCAGGACATGTATGATAGAAACAGCAAAGGGCTTTGCCTACCTCTCTGAAGGGCATCACTTCCTTTTTTTAATAAGAGGAAATTTAAAAAAAAAAAAAAAAGTTGTCCTCCCAGCAGTGGGGATCAGAGTGGGAAGAGAGAGCTCAGATGATACTAATGATTAGTGTATTTTCCAGTAGTGTTGAGAGGATAGATAATCTATTTGCTTCTTAATAAACTTACCTCTTCCATTTCATTTTTTTCCCTGGCTTGGTCAAATAACTGAGAAATCTCTTATGAAGACTCTGGAAAGGTTTTATACCCATTTTCAAGGGTTGGAGGAGATACAGGCAAGTTAAAAAAAAAAATAGTAACCTTAGATGATAGAAAATGAAGTTAAAATAATTATGAGGATTGGTTAGGTATAAATCTGTTACACGTGTGAAAAACTGCATAAAGTGTTTCACAATGTCTGTTTCTATGTTATCCTTACATAACTTTATCCAACAACTTTCCTGAAGAGCTACAGTTAGCTTTCTCATAGAATATACTTTCTAAGTTTAGTTTTTGCATTCTTTCTCAATCTTTCTACAATAAACATAACCAACTCACTTTCCTTTGTAAAATTTTTCAGGTCCCTCCCAAGCTAAAACAGGAATTCATAAAACCAAAAATGGGACACTCATGATTGCCTGTTTGGCTCAATATTTGCCAGCAAGAATTGTCAATACTGCTTTTAGTAAGAAAAATACTTTAGTGCTAGTAGCTGCCATGAAGACAATCTCTTCTGCACAAGGGAAACTAACATTCCTTCTTTAATAATTTCTTAAAGCTCATTACCAGCATATTCTTTAAATGAATCAGCAACATGCCTTGATTTGCTGCTCATCTAAACTGTCTCCTTTTTGAAGATGGGGATAGTAGAACAATTATCTTCTCAATGATACTTTCAGTGGAATCTTGTCCTATAATTATGCCTTCTCAGGGTGTCACTTGAAGAGATGTGACTCAGCTGCAGGAGGTTACATGTGGTGACAAAGCTTGAAATGTGTCTTCAGTATATATAACTAACGTTGGTACCAAACTGTTGAAAGTGATTTCTACTAGGAGCTTTAGTTCAAAAAATCCAACTCATTCAAAGTTTCTTTACAAATTATAATCCTGAGAATCGACAACTCCCATGGGTAACAACACTGCAGATTTCTAGCTTAACAGTCTGAACCTTTTCTGGAATATTGCAGTGGGATAGAGATCCCAAGAGAATATACATTCCCCATGCATATTCAGGCTACCTTCTCCACCTCCCAGCTTCAACTAACTTACTTCATAGTGCTATTTCTGCCTTCATGTTTGAAAACGCAAAGCACTGAGACAAATTCCAGTTGCTCTGTGTTCTTGTCTACACTCCTGACGCATTTCTGCCAGAAAGTTTGAGACTTGATGATTGTCATTTCTCATACAGGAACAGATTGGAAGCTGGGGGAGGGATTCCTGCTTCTTGTGATCATCTTTTCCCACTTTGAATGAATTACACACAACTCTATACCAGTTAGCATTACCAAACCCACAGTAACTTAGAATAAATACTTTGCTTCAAACATTTTTTGCAGTTGCAAAAAGATGCACTTTTCTTGTTTAATGACATAGAGTGTTGCAGTTCACTACTTTATAGAAAGCCTCTTTAAAGAACAGTTCCATGATTTTTCTGTTTCAGAATACTTTGATTTAAAAACAGGCTTCTTTGCAAAACATTCATGTTTGCACTGAAGTGCTCCTCCCACATTTTAAGAGTGATATAATTGGTTTTCCTATATCCTTTCTGAGAGAAGGCAAGTGATTTATAAATATTTTCCACTTCACTACACATTGCATAAATCACTGGACTGTCCTGTACTTCAGAGCTTTGTCTGCTCAGCCTTGCTGTGGTTTGCGATCTGGCAAAGGGTTCCTTTCCCTCGGGTCATTTTTTGGTTTTATCAACATGGAAAGTCCTGAGCTGGGTTAACTCTGACATTTCTTTACAACTTTCTTTTGCTCTTTTAAAAGAAATCAACGCCTGGCGTTGTTGTGTGATAGTGGTAAAGACTAAACAAAAAGGGCTTCCTTATAACTTTGAGGCAGGCACTTTATTGCAAGGAGCAAACCAGTATTATCCTTTAAGGTATTCTCTCTTCTTTGTACTAACACACAACCCTTCTTGTGAGCCTCTTGCTACACATTTAAAGCAGTGCTTACTTCTCTTGAAGGGAAGGTTGAGGGTGAAGGCAATGAGTCTAGAGCAATCACATGCTGTCTTTCTCCTATAGGAGAAATGAAACAGGGAGACCTAAATTTGGAAACAGCTTGGGCATTTTTGCAACAATAATTCTCGTATTGATTCATTTCACGTGCATATATTGGGAAGACAAAATGGTTATTTCTCCTTTTGGCTGATGAGTTTATGAGGCATGAGCAAGACTGCTGTACACAGCTGCCAAATTGTTAGGTCTAAAAAAATCATCTTCCAATGCCACTAAGTATGACAGCATGGAAAGTCCAAGAGGTTGCACACAGCTCTTTCAATGTTTTCATGCCTGCTTCAACTACACATTCACTTCCAAGCTCTTATTGTATTCAGAAGCAACCCCTTGTTGAAAGATGACTCTGTTAAATTTCTGGGTTAACAGCTCCTGAATTTAGCTATCACTTTCAAAAGCAGTATGATCCCAGCCTAATGTTATCCAAAGATCTGGTTGCACTTGCAACTTAAGTAAGCTTGAAATGTTTTTTCCTTTTCCCTCCAGATATAATTTGTAAACTTCTCCTTCAAAGTATTGCATTGCCTTAAGTCCTTTGTCTGATATGTTTTTAATTAGTCCTGTCCATCTACAATGAGAAGTCATTGTCTCAGATTCTCTGTTCTATTTTGCTAATGATGGATTTTTACATGTGAAATCGAAGTGAATTTAGTTTCCATTCTGCTGCTTTTCTCTTACTGCAATGACTGTTTAACCTCATGCATTCCTGTGGATGCTGTACTCAAGTATAATCACAGAATCACAGAATAATTGCTTGCATCTGCTTTTACCCTTTCTTTTCTTTTGGCATTTGATTGTTAATACTGCCTTTCCCAAAGATCATATTCTCATCTTATTTTCACAGCCTTTCTACATCAAGACCTATGTTTCATTTATAGATCTCAGTAAATTTATCATCCTTTCTCCATAAGCTTCTGCACCTAAAACCTAAGATTCCTGATAATTAAACATCCCTCTCACATAGCCTTCCCTTTAAGCTTTGCCTGGATGCAACAGCCTGGTTTACAAACATACTTGACAAAGACCACCTAACCAAGGTAATTCATTATACAATGTTCTGTATTTTGAAAAAAAAAAAAACACTTCTAAGAGGAGAGAGAAATTTGCCCAGTGCTTCCAAAGATGTTCTTTCCCCAGCAGAGGAAACATGTTAGGAGCAACTGCTTCAGGCAAGTAGAGATCAACACAAAAGAATATGCTACAAACATTCTTGAACAAGCTAAGTCCATATAGGCTTCTGTAATGCCTGTTTAGCCCAATATTTTAGTTCATGAGAGGCCTCATTAATTTTAAGTGGGTTACTTGTGCATTTGAAAACACCGTAATAGCAGTAAAGAGATATATCTTGCAGTGAACTTGGTAGCATTCAATTTTTGTACAAGATTTGCCAAAGGCAAAGTTGAAAAGCAAGTTATTTTCAACAGACTTAACCTTGTCTGATAAGAGCTTGAATGGTTACCAAAAAACTTGTAAAGGTCTGCAAATCATGATCTCTTAAGGAGAAAGACATCAGGTTTTGAAGCCTTACATTTTCTGCCTACATTTCTGTGATGTGTCATGCAAATAGCCAGACTGCACTTTTCTGCTCCCATGTGTATAAACTGGAGTAAAACTATATCTGTCTTGGTTTGAAATTTTGGTATGAGCATCCTCTACTGCTAGCATGCAAGGGATATAAACGTAGCTGATAGCAGAGCTGGGAATCACCTTTACTAGATGTTACTATCCAACCAACCCTGGCAGTTCCATCATATAACATTTCCTTGCAGTGACACAATCAGAGAAAAACTCATGACCCTCCTTTTCTGTTTTTCCTGGACATCTCTAGTGTCACAATACTGGGAGAATTGCAATACCCCATTTCCTTTTCAGGATACATTGAAAATGTGAGAGTGAGAGAAGTGAGTGAGAGAAAAATAAGGATTCAAAACTTTAGGTATTTGACCAATTCAATCCTAATGGAAACCACATCTGCTCTTGAAAACTGTATACAATATATTTATAGCAGACAGTAAAAATATTATTCAAAAATTCTGTTTCCTTGTGTTATTACAAAATGACAATATTGTTTTTAGACTATTTCCTTTAACCAGATTGACAGAATTACAGGTTGACATTACTGTGAAATTTTATGATATATTATGTTAACTGTGCCAGTTTGATTAGCCTTGATTGACAGCTAGTACCTGCACAGAAAGTTAAATATCTCAGGAAGGAAAGAGTAGTGAAAAGTATGTTGCCTCCTTCTCTGGTAACAAGTAACAAGAAATATATAGCAACAGTAATAGTAGTAGTAGTAATATTACATACAGTATTACTTTATTAATGAAAAATAAATGTATTCATTAAAAATAAAATATTGCTTTTTATATCAGTAAGATAATAATACTCATTATTATTAATTATAATACTCATTTATATTTGCTCTCACCTAAACCACTCTGTGTTTGGCAAACTTTTTACATGCACACTGAATGAACATAACAAGTCTGAAAAAAATTGAGATCTTTCATTCCATATACATTCTGCTCGTGGAAATGTACTACCATGTCTGAGGGACTAAATTTAAAATTCACACACAGTGGCTGTATCTGAGCTATCATATCATAATAATGCTTCTCTCCTTCAGCATCCTCATCTGTTATCTAAACAGAAGTTGAGATTCTTTTAGACTATAAAATTGCTTGCTCAGATGTCTAGTGAATTCTGCAGAGAAGTTGTGCATTACCCCTCTGGCTTTAGGGTTTGAAAACCCTAAACGTTTGAAAATGGGTGCAATTGGAGGTTCTCCACTCACCCTGTAGATGACATTAATTCATATCAACAGGACATTGCATGTTATAAGACACAAAAAAAAAGAAAAATCTAGAAACTGCTCTGCATTTTACTTGTATAGAAATAGGGGAATTTAGGAAGAAGTGAAGAGGGAACCTAGATTTTTTTTAATGTGCAAAAAAAATCTTTGAAATAACCTCATGGGTGGTGAAGGTGTTTGAGGGTGTTTCACTTTAATAGTTCAATGTCTTTGAAATCATGGGATGAAGAGTGGGAAGGACCTCATTTTTCACTGAGTTTGGTACTCTATTTGCACAAATCATCACCTATCTTTTGAAAAGCATATGGATTGCCTTCTGAAAAGGACTTAAGGTTTTTGCATATTTTGCTGTAGGTCTTTTAAGTTCTGTTTCCTTTAGTGGCTGGATGTTTTCAATTAAATTTCCATCTTAAATTTATTTGTGGCCAGCTAATACCAAACTTCCTGAAACTACATGATCCTCCAACTTAAAGTGTTTTCCAGGGCTCCTGGCATTTAAATACCCCAGGGAGAGTAATCATATAATCTCCTAAACTTCTTTTTCTAGTTACATCTAATTTCCATCCACATTTATCAAAATTTCTGCATTTTTCATTCTCTCCATCCCCAGATAAACAAGCCATTCTCCTGATAATCCTCAGAGTCTTTATCAGTATCTTTTCACACTTTGAATTCCCCTTTCCTTAGCACAGGAGACTCTATGCCCAGCCCAATAGTGAGTGCTCTCCTCAGGAACAGTTGGATACCTCCTCATAAGAACACCATAACCCTCAATCAAACCTTTCCATGTTTCATTTCCCACCTGTGCTGAGCATAAATCCAGACTCTTGAGGCAGAAGGAAACCTGGAGCAACATGCACAATAGTCCTGGGCTGGGGGCACTGATCCTGACCACTGGTACCCAGTATTTCATATAACTTGTATAAATCATTCACTTCTACAGCTCTACCACTACCAGTGCCATCCAGTCTTCCCCAGAAGTACCACTCCAGTCTTAGGATTACATTTGACTGTATGACACTGCATCACAGTGGTGCCTCTTAGGCTCTTTAAGATCAATTTCTCTATTTCAGTCATTCCTCTCTGGTAGAAGTCCCAACTCTGAGAGAATTTAGTACTATTAGTCCCCAGGTGCAGCATTTTGCACTTTCTGCTATGCAATTTCATTCCATTTCTGCTACTCTAGTTCTCAAAATTATTCAGCCCTGACTGCTTCTTTCTCTTTGTTTTGTCTCACTGGTCAAGTTTTTTTCAGATCTTGAGAAGTTCCTTAAAATCTTCTCTCCTATTAGGAAGCTCCCTTTCAGTACCATTGTACTGAGCTTAGTTTCTTACCCACTCCACAATCCAGCAATTCTTATGCTGACACATATACTTTTTGGATGAATAAATAATTTTTGAAACAGCAGTATAGCAAATTAAGTTCAAGAAAGACTATTAGTAGTTAGCATTTTTTCCCCAAAAGAAAGTCAGCTATCTGGTTAGAAAGAAATCAGGTTAATCTTGCGTGAGCTGCCTTTTCTATTTTTATTTTTAATGCAAGTTTAATTTCATAATTCTTCAGCCAGGAGAACAAAGTAAAATGTCATGAAATAGACTCTGTTTTTATATTTCTATATCTTCTCATAAATGACTATGTAACCTTTCTAACTTCCATTTTTAATTAATTAGGTCCATATAGACAAACCCTTTTGGCCTTTGTAATAACATCTCAAGTTCAGGCATGTTGGTAGGGCAAATCATTTCATGGAATATTTCAAAATAAATGCCTCTATATCCATAGGCCTATAGGAATTGCTTCAAGGGGAAAAAATGATGATAAAATAAACAAAGAATACAAAAGCTTACTGTCCCACAGAAATGTTTGGTAATGATTTTAAACCAAGTAAAAGTAATGCCTGGGATTTGGAGCAAGAAATTTTATTTTAGTAAAGATGTTTCTTAAAAATATACTGCTAGAAAAATGATTAATTAATTCACTTATCAGTATTATTTTTTAAAAAACATCTATCATGTTTTTATGATGAAAATTTGAAATGGGATACTTTTCAAGAACAGAGCTTGTGTTGCAGCATTCTTGCCTTTTAACCTGCATTACTTATGTCATTAGCACAATAATTCAATGTATTGGTATAGCTACCCTTGAAAGAAAAAGGTGCACATTTGCTTGGAGTTTCTTTAAGAAACATTCTATTGCTAAATTGTTCGTTTTTGCACAATTAATCAACATTATTCATATTTTCCATTCATTAGTTCAGAATGCAATCCATGCATTTCCATCAAAGGAAACGTTACTGATGTACAGGCAGAAATAGAAAGGATTTTCACTGCAAACTTCCTTTAGCATTTACTTCATTTCTCAATGGATGTTCAAACATTCTAAGGTGACAATAGCTGATATCTTAGCTGATAATAGCTGATAGTCTCTTTAATTTTCCGCCTTAGTCCTACAACGACAGTCAGAAGGTTGTAAAAAGCTGATCTTAAAAGTCACTGAACAGAAAATTAAGATGGAAGAAAATTATGATTCTAAGACACATCTAAGTGTCCTAATTAGCTTCTGCTGGAGTACCTCACATTCATGCTATAATGGTACATAGGAACATGAATTGATTCCAGAGGGAAGTCTGGTACAGTCAATCAGTCTCTCCACTCATGAGGAGACAACTGCCCTGGTTGAATAAGCCTGTAGACCACTGGGAGCTCATATTCCTTCAGCTATAAAGCCCTTTTGGATGCATGTCCTTATCTCACAATGAAATCTTTAAAAGCTTTCTTCCCTGGCGAGACATACATAGAATATGGATTTCCTTTTGCACTGCAAACCCTGCCTAGAAAAACAGTACAGACAGCTCTAACTTTGGCACTATTGGGATGGAAGATAACAGAGAAAAAGCACAGCAGTGATGAGAAAGCACAACCAGAAATGCATCCTACCTCAAAAAACCTCACCAACCTCTATGTATTTGGAAACGTAGTGTCTATCAACTGTCACTTCCAGGGAGAAGGTAACTAAAAATAACAACAACTGAACACTTCTGGAATTAAATTCAGAAAATGGCCAATAAAAATAAAGTTGACCTATTTTGAAAAAAGTTGACATGTTAAAAAACTGTGATAGTTGCTTTTCCATTGTGTGGAGATCAAAGTGAACATTTCTCTTATTTTCAAAGCATGCACTGCAGCTTATTTATACAAAATCAGCCTGCCTTGCATCATAGATCCAAATCAAAGTATGTTAACAGAAAGGCAAAAGAAAATGAAACAAAGGCAAAAGCAAAGCATCCCATCCTGGCACATTCTCCAGGTATTGTGTTTGGCAGGTGTGAGAAGGGACTTGGCACAAAGCTCACAAAAGCCTCTAAATGCTCTGCCATTCAACCCCAACTATCTGGGACCACATGTTTAAGTTCATGACCTAGATGCAGCTCAGAATGTTCAACAGATAACAGAATCCAACCCCAGAAGAACTAGACTGCCTGTGGGAGGAGAACCACTTATAGCACTGCTCCAGAGAAGGCTACACACCATCATTTTGCACAGAAGCTGATAAATTCAAATATCAACAAACAGTTGCTTGGTGCTGGCGGTAGAGGCCCTGATCATCTGCTGACAATGTTGGGAAGTATATGGAAATGGAGATCTGTAGAGTCCAAGGGACGTGAGCAACATGCAAGAGTTCTAGTATCATGAACAATATGAATGGAAACCTACATGACAGAATGTAGTGGCATAAACAAAAATTTTAAACATCACATTAAAAGGTGGTGGGAAATAACAAAGGGAAATAAAGCAAGGACATTGCTCAGTGAAAGACCAATAACCTTTCCCAGCTTTAGTAAAAAAAAAAATCCAAATATTTCAATTATATCAAAGTATTTGCAACAGACCTTACCTGCATAAAACAGCTATTTAACAGAGAAAGTGCATTACATTCTCCCTTTGAATATTGTCTTAGATATATTAACAAGTGTTCATCATGGCTTCCATACAGTAGTTCAGTGATTTTATGTAATATCCTTTAAAAAGTTCTATAAAGGTTTTTTCATTACCGGTTTTAAGGGGGGAGAGGGGGTTTTTGTTTTTGTTATTTTCAAAGACGCTTGATTTGTGCACATTTTAGCATTTCATTAATTTAGCACATGTATTTGGGTTCATTTACTATTAAGCTTTTCATGAAAATTTTGAGTAAAACTCAGACTGTTCTAGTTCAAGAACTATTGTTCATATTTCCTTGTTTAGAATTTTATGGTTTTATTTTGATTAGTCCTCTACTGGTTTCTGTTAAACTGCCATGTTTCTAAGTATTCAAAAATCTTTGCATTTAAAACTTATTATTAAGGAATAATCAGTTAAAAACGCATGACATAGTCTTTGATAACACTGAATTTCCCTCCCTTCCAGTGCCAAATTACTATTCCAGTTACTGGTAATTCTCATCATGCAAGACAATGATAAACTCAGGCTGAATGAAATTGTTATTTCATTGTGACAGCGGAGCAGAGAGGTGTGCTCTATGCATATGTGTACAGCAGACTGTGGAGAGCAAGCAGGAAAACATTTGAGACATACAGTCTGCATGTCCCCTTTGCTGACATAAATATTCTCCTAAATGTATTGTAGATTCTTCTTTTAAAACAGATTTGGTCACTATAGCTGTAAAAATAAATGTATGTTTTGACCAGAAGCAATGTAAGGTATATTATCTTAATAATGCTCTTTTTTCTTCAAGGTACAGAAATAAACACACCCACAGACATTCACCCATACAGACACCAGATCAAAAGAGCTACAAAATAAACATTCAATGCAGCAGGACTGAGAGGACATATTGGCTACTTAGAATGAAACATGTTATTGCATAGCTGCATCTCATTCCAAAATAAACATAGAATTGAAATAGAAAATAAAATAAGAAATTTTTAATATGGCATCTGAAGAGCAAGATACTATGAAAAAGAGCTCATAAACAAGTTGTATTCAAAACTAAATTAAGAAGATAGTTTCTAAAAAGTCACTGTGTTTTGTCAGTCTCTGGTACCAGTTTATGAACCATTGATTACAAGAGAAAACTGTGAGTTCAGTAACAACTTGATCTGACTGTTTAGGCTGAGTACAAGACAAGCACAGAGTAAAAACTATGTCCATTAACACCCAAATCCAGAGTGACTCAGAGGCCATTCTAAGCAGTGCTGGCTGTAAAGGAGTTCACTTTCTACTGTCATTCTACATCTCTTCATTTGAGTCTGGCGATACTGTCTGACTAAATTGTCCAGCAGAGTGGGTAGATGTGGAATGCCTATTTTCAATACCAAAACCAATACTGCTGTGCATTTCACTTTAAAGCAAGATGACAACCTCCAATGTAATCAGCTCCCCTTGCATTAACCCTCATAAAATGCAGCATCTGGAATCCACTGGACCTGGCTCTCAAATTCCTAGGAGGGCATCACCCTCTGTTGCCTCACTGTCTCTGGGGAAGGATGGCTGTGGGATAGTAGGAGGGAAAGAGAAGTTGGCATTGCTCCAACAGATGAGCCCTTGAAGGATCCTTGTGCTACAGCTGGGAGTGCAGTCTGGTCTCCACAAGGCCTCAAAGGAAAGTCCTCATTGTCCTATGCACCTCCAGAAGACAGAAGGAGGCCTCTTTTGTAGTATCTAACAGGTCTTTTGTCCTCTTGCTTTAAAGTGAAATGCACTTTCACTTTAAAGCCAGCACCGCTTAGAATGCTTTTACGTGTAATATGAGGCAGAGTGGAACTTTGATTCATTGTGCTAGAAAAGCTATCTATGATTTTTCTGGAAAATAATTTTATAAGTTCCTTAGCATCTGTGTTCCAAGCACGTTCCAATTGAAAAGGAATATCTCTATAGTCCATCGAGGTTAGGACTGCCTCTTTGAATATCATTTGGAATATTTCAAAGTAGACCCTTTAGGCAGTTTTACAAACTAGTATATCCAAGCTGCCCTTATGGACTGTGATTCAGCTTGTGTTCATACTTGCATTGTCTTTATTCCAAAAAATGTTATACCACAAACTCTGGATAGCAGCATGTCTTAAGCTCCAATGGTAGACCTGAAAGCATACAGTATTCATACTCCTGACCTGCAACAGACTAACACACTACCAGACTAGTTAGAAGACAATTAGTCCCATTTCACATTTCCTAGCAGCCGAAAAATTTCATGTTATTTTAGTCACAGTGGATGGATGCCAAGTTCACTGGAAACAACCCTGCTGATTTACCCAGTCCATTTTAATACTTTAGAAATACTGTTGAAACATGGCTGTCCTAATTACACAGGGATCAGTGCACAGTGTCCCTCTCACCCTGGATTCTCCCAGAAGGGCTGCAATCACCTGCATTCCCCTTAATTTCACCATGCAATTCCAACTAATTTCATCCTAGTACAGTGCTGTCAGACAACTCCCATGTCTCTGCGGTTTTAATCGATTAGCTCAATGTCTCTATAATGCATCACCAGCTGCCAGGCACAGAACTGGACGCTTTGCAAGCATTTCAACTAAAAGACAGTTTAATTACTATAGCAGCATCTCAAAGGCATAGGCATAAGGACTTGCAAAGGAATTATTAAAATATTTGGTGTCAACAAACCACTTTAAAACTGAGTGAACAATGACAATCAAAAGGTAGGAAATAAGGAGAAAGTCACATTTTAAATAGTCCATTTTAATGGACTCTAATGTATTCAGGCAAATGGACTACCTTAAGTATTACTGTTTACACAATGCAATTGTGCTTTATGATAATTGTTTTGCTGCAATACAGACATGTAAAAATTGACGTTGCTCTCAGTAAATTACAATACAAGAAAGATATCTTCAATTAGAAAATAGTTGAAGTAAGCAAATTAGACCATAAATAGACTGCCTTAAATTAATGAATTACTGAACCAGACTGTACACTTTGGTTCATTCCTTGAACCACTTCTGTGCATTGCTGATCACAAGAAAGGGTCTTGTGGCTCTCTGGCTGAAGTGAAGACATGCATAAGGAAAATCAGACATTTAAATAGCATCACTTCTAACAGAATCAAAAGTGACATTGCAGATCAGTCAATGAGACAAATGACCTCAGGAATTTAGGGCTAATCCTTTCCTCCCCCTCTGTGCAAGGCTAAAGGATGCTCAAAAAGGACCTAGGAAAACCTTGTATCTGCTGCACAAGCAGAGACAAGGAACCCAAACTACACAACAGTCCTGAAACTATACAACTGTCCCCGACAGTCAGATCCAGCACCTCTCTCACAAAACACACAGGATTCCCAAGACTCAAAGTTTGACTGCAAACCATAACAGTATAACTGTACTTAAAGCCTTTTCCAGCTGACATAAATGGTCACTCGTTTGCTCAAAGCTCTGCTTCAACATAAGGCTTTCAGTAACCTCAGCCTGGCTGTATCCTAAAACTGGCTATTGATGGGTTGGCAGGTGCTGGGAAAAAGTTCAAGGTCACATGCTCCACTCTAGTGGGAGATGTCTATATTTGATCTTGGTGACCTCTTCCAGCAGTCTGAAAGGATGGCATTGACAGAAGCTGCATAAAGACTTGCCCATACTTCTTTAGTACAAGGAAGGTCACTATGATTTATCACCTTTGTGAGGGGAAGAAAAGGAAGGGATGGAGAAAAGAAAACTTACTGCACTTAAAGTTCTCAGAACCTCAGGGCAACACTGCAGGTAAATGGGAAATAATAACATTACAAAGCATTTGGGTCTTGCACAGTGCCAATGCAGTACACGGAAACATGTGAAACTAGATGACATCACATTTCTTAGCTGGCTCATTTGCATAATTTAAAACATGCTATTTCATTTGATTAACGTTCTTGGTGGAGCCTCTGATTTTTCTTGGTCCTATAAAACAAATCTGAGTCATGAGAACATATAAAACCTGGGGGTCCTCCATTTTAAAAGCAGAAAAATCTAATAAACACTTCCACTGCCTAACTTTCATACTCGCTTTGCAACATACTGTCTCACAGCAAGTTCTTGCAGAACTGCAGAAATCCCTCTTCTATCACTTAGCCTTCTGCATCCTGTGGCATTCTGTGCTGAAGTGAAATGCACAGACACCTCAGTTTTCACATCTCTTCTGCAAATATGAGTATGCAAGCCTGTTCAGTAACTAAAGCATTCATTCAGTAATGAGCACAGCACAAGGCAGAGTTATAAAGTAAACTGTAAGTTAAAAGATAGTTTTCAAATTCATGAGTATAATCAGTGTAGTTATGAGTATAATCAGTCTAGATTTAAGATAGTAACCATCTTTAGGACTTTCTTCCAATCTGGCCAAGACGAAAGCCTTCCCTCACATTTAGAATACGAATGTTTCAAATTTTTTTATGTTTAAAAAGTTAGCAATCGGTACACAGAGTACAGTACTACCTTCCATCTTTAAAGGCATTTAAAGATACATATATGGTCATGTCTGCATTCTGTTTATAATATATATTTTAAAAGTAAAGCTCAATAAATTATTTAGCCTATGAAGTGTTGCTTTCTTAATATAGCAGGTAATAAAGCTAGGGTGCACAGAAGGTATTGCAGTTCAGTCAGAAAAGGATGAGCAACATATAAGGACTAGTGCAAAATACCTCAAAAGAACCCCATAATGTATTGGGCTTGCGTGGCCAGGTTTTTTGCAGCAGTGGGGAACGACAGGAGTGATTTCTGTGAGAAGCCTCTGGAAACTTTCCCTGTGTCTGATGAAGCCAATGCCAAGCAGCTCCAGGGCAGACCTGCCGCTAGCCAAGGCCAAGCCCTTCAGCGACAGCGTTAGCACCTCTGGGATTACAGAGTTAACAAGGGGAAAGCAGAAGCAAATTGCAGCCAGAGAAGAGGAGTGAGAATACATGAGAGAAACAACTCTGCAGACACCAAGGTAAGTGAAGAAGGAGGGGGAGGAGTTGCTCCAGCCACCGGAGCCGAGATTCCCTGCAGCCGCTGATGCAGACCATGGTGAGACAGGGTGTGCCCCTGCAACCATTGGGGGTTCATGATGGAACAGATATCCACCTGCAGCCCCTGGAGGAACACACGTCAGAGCAGGGGGATGTACCCAAAGGAGGCTGTGACCCCATGGAATGCCCATGCTGGAGCCGGTTCTGGGTAGAGCCAGTAGAAGAGCCAATGGAGAGAGAAGCCAATGCTGAAGCAGGTTTCCTGGGGGCCCATGCTCTAGCAGACTGTTCCTGGAGGGCTGAACCACATAGAAAGGACCCACACTGGGGCAGTTTGTGAAGAACTGCAGTAGATGGGAGGGAGAAGTTCATGGAAGACTGTCTCCCATGGGAGGGACCTGACAATGGAGCAAGGAAAGAATGTGAGGAGTCCTCCCCTTGAGGAGGAAGGAATGGCAGAGACAACATGTGATAAACTGAATGAAGCTCTCTAATCCCCATCCCCCTGCATCACTGTGGGTGAGAATGTAAGGAACCAGGAAATAAAGTCCTGCAGGGAGGAAGGGGATTGGACGGTGTTTTTAAAATTTGGTTTTATTTCTCATTTTCCTAATCTGATTTAATAAGTAATTAATTAATTATTTCCCCAAGCTGAGCTGGTTTTGCCTGTGACAGTAATTGGTGAGTGATCTCTCCCTGTTCTTATCTTGATCCATGACCCTTTCCTTATGTTTTCTCTCCCCAAATCCAGCTGAGGAGGAGAGTAGGCAGAGTGGCTTTGGTCAGCATCTGGCATCCAGCCAAGATCAAACCATCACACATTGTAACACTGCACAGAAAAAAAAAATGTCTTAAACTGACAATTGTTTTGACTCCTATTCTTCATTAGCACATTACTGGTCAGGTCTCTAACAAATGGATAATTTACATTTTTTGGTATTTACATACTATCTGCAAGGGCAAGTGCATCAGCACAGGCAGGGGCATGGTTTGGTTTGTTCATTCACTTGTTATTGAGAAACAAAAGTGATCACATTTATTTCAAACTCAGTGATGCAGTAGGAGTTATCAAAGATATTATCTTACCAATAACCCCCTACTAATATACAACTCATTATTTAATCAGTGGTTAGGTGAAGGGTTAATGTGTCTCTTACTAAACTGACTTATCTGCTTAAAAAGTGGTATCTAATTTCCTTGTCTATTATGGGAAGCACCAGAGGAGGCTTGGCGTTGGGTATTTCGGAGAGTTTTTTCAGACTAACGTGATACATAGAAAACAGCATATCCTTGTTATTTTTTTATGTTGCTTTGTAATGAGTTGAGAACTGCTTCTTATTCATAATGGCTACAAACAAATTTAGCCACTTCACCCTGGAGAATTATCCATTGGATTTTCCAGTGTCTGATTAACAAGTGTCTAGAGACCATTTTTCCCAGGGCTATCAATCTTTTGCTCTACCTTCCTTAATTTTTGACCAAGGCAAATTTAATGACAGCAGCTCTCTTCCCAGAAAGTTCTTATTTTTTGGGAGACAACATACTGCAAAATTATTTGACTTTTTAGCAATTTAAGTTTTACATTCACTTGATTTTCAGAAATCTAATGGAAGAAAATGCAACCAAACAAAAAACACACCTAACATGTAAACCTGACCTGGAACATCTATTTCTCATGTGAAAATCTGTCTCCAGATGCTGTGACTGCAAGCATGCACACTCTTTAAATATGAGTTCTAGCTCAGATTCATTTAATACTGATTTGACTTCAGAAGAAGGAAAAAGTATTTAATTCATTATCACCCATCCCTGAATTAGATATATGAATGTGAAAATCTCTGTTACTAATTTTAATTGCACTATTCCCTCTCCACAGGAGACTGCTAAATTGGTTTGGTGAAATAGTAGTGAATCACATCAAAGTAGTGGGGTACATTTTATAATATATCTAAATAACTATCCCATTTTCCCAGCATGTTGCTGTGTATTTTAAGTATTAATATTATGACTCCAGTTTAGAAGAATGTAGCTTTATTTTATTCAAATACATTTTCCTAGTACTGTATATTAGCACTGCTAAAAATCAGGCTAAATTCTAAGTGGCTATCAAGTAATAAAGGAGAAACATTTACTGCAGAAGCCAATATGAAAATGTGTTTGCCTAGTCATAAAACACTCATGAAAGGAGCTCGCAGATGCATCATTTTGATGTAATAATGGTCTTTCCCATCTAATCCCACTTTTTTCTTCCTCCTTCAGCTGCAATGTTTATTACCTGAATCTAGAATGGGTTTGCTTGTTTGCTTGTTATGGTTTCTTGCAATTCTATCAGGTTAGACACTACCATTTCTCCATAGATTTGCAGCATTATTATTTCCACATATCACCAATTCCCACCCAGGAGTGCAACACAGTGTCAGACATCAACACTACCTTTGGCACTGATTTCATAAGAATGCAAAAGTCTAGATAACTGAAGAGCTTGATAAATATTCAAAGAGCAAACTTTGAAGAAATAGCCATCCTGAAGTAATAGCCATGCTGCAAGAAGAGGTGTTTAGAAACAAGATTTTCAAAACACACCAATATTAGGCAAACAGCCAGGTATTTCTATACTTAAAGACTGAATGCCTGAATAAAGAGAATCTCTCACTATAAATAGTCTCAATAATAACTTACTAGTGTGAAGGAGAATGCAAGACAATCATAGAATACCTTGAGTGGGAAGGGGCCCTGAAGATCATCCAAACTCGCCCCCATGGGCATGGATGCCACCCACTACACCGGATTGTCCTGGACCTCATCCAACCTGACCTTGAACACTTCCAGCCACAGAGAATCTACATCTTCTCTGGATAACCTGTTCCAGTGCCTCACCACCCTCACAGTAAAGGATTTCTTCCAAACATCTGGTCTAAATCTCTCCTCTTTAAGTTTAAAACTTTCCCCCTTGGTCTATCACTATCTACCCATACAAAAAGTCCCTCCCCCTCTTTTTTTATGTTCCCTCTAAGTTCTGAAAGGCTGCAATGGGATATCCCCAGAGCCTTCTCTTCACCAGGCTGAACAACCCCAGTTCTCTGAGCCTGTCTTCGTAGGAGAGGTGCTCAAGTCCTCAGATCATCTCTGTGTTCCTCCTCTGGACCTGCTCTAATAGGTTCACATCTTTCTTGTTCTGGGGGACCCAGACCTATCTGCAGTATTTGAGCTAGGGTCTCAGGAGGGCAGAGTAGTGGGGGAGAATCACCTTCCTTGATGTGCTTACCAGAACAGAGATTACAATTCTGAAAGTAGTACTATTTTTGGACCAACAATAAGAAATTTTAGATTGAGTTTGGCATCAAGATTCATTATCTTTATCTTGATTTTCAATCTTGATGCAAAATTCTCTTAAATAAACCATTTTGTGTGAAATACTGACATATCGGGTGTTTAAGGTGAACAGCTATATTGCACCTTGATGCCTACACAAATAGAAAAACATGTTTTTCCCTAGAAAATTTTAGGCAGAGGAATTAGGTAATGCAAAATTGAGTGCTGGAGAAGAAAGAAGGTATTTCCAGACAGAGCTAGAATTCCACTCTTTAACAAGTATACTGACGTCCCTCCTTCACCACTGCTTGCTCACTGCCTATGTTACTATCCATTTTTGGCTATCAAAGCTGACAGATTATTGTTTCATGTGCTGTCAATGTCTTATACACTAGGTAACATGCTACTGTGAAAAATTTAACTTTACATAAACAATACCACAGATTTATATGATAAATCTGAAGGGACGCAATGATGACAAAATTCTTATTTAACAGGAACTTTCTGGAACAGTCCAAATTTCATCCATTTTCATTCAATGTCATACATGGCTATGAATATAAACTCCAGCAGCTGCTAAGAGGTACGTAATGTAGGTTCTAGAGAAACCCCAACTCTATTAAACCCCATAACCACTAGATAGAATCTCCTTCCAGAAAATCTGTTCCTCATTTAAGCAAAAATAAATGGAACAGAACTGCAGAAAGAACAGCAAGCTATATAAAAGAGCATGCAGTAAGATGATCCCAGTAAAGGAAAAACTATGAATACATTAAGTGTTTGGCAAGCTGCTATGCAGATCTGATTTGCTGCCAGCTTTCATAAACCCCAGATAATCACTGGTAGCACCTGGGTTTCCGCTTCTGGCTTCCATCCTCCATGCTGTAAGAAATAGTCCCTTTCTGCTTCCCCTGGAATTATGGGGAACAGACTCCTTCACCCAAGTGCTCGGGCAGCTGAGGGCAGGCGTTGCAGATGAATGGAGCAGGAGACTGAAGAAGGGGGATTAAGGATGGAGCCACAGTGCACAGTGCGAAGAATGCATGTGGTCTAATTACCATGTCTCAGAGTTTCCTACTGCCCTGGAAAATCAGCACTTATGCTGACTCAGCATTTGTCTGGTACAGACGTGCTCCCAGGTGAAGGTGCTGAACAGAAAGCTGAGGAGAATGAAACGAGACTGGAGCAGAATGGAATCAGAAGCAGCAGCAAAGCCAGAAAGAAATTATTTTAATGATTTGAATGAATGTATTACCTCACTTTTTGGAAGCACTACATGGACTTATGTGAAATTTGACAGCTGGCTTCCAATGAAATACAGTGGTACAAAAATTAAATACCTGATTATAAATGGGGTAGCCTGAGCTAAATACCATTCATACGTGTATGCACTGACCACACATACAAAACTTTGTATTTGTGTATACACACTATTAAATAGCCTTAATGAGCTTTAAAACAGGAACACTGCTCCTTGCCTTTGTGAGTTAAAGTCATTGAAAATACAGACATTGGATACCCAAGGATTCCTAAAAATGTAGGATTTGCTTAACTAAATGCAAAATTTTCTTCAATTCTTGCTAAAAATTACGTATGTGTGGGGTAAGGATTATTGTTTCCTTTAAGAGGCATTCTGTAGGAGAAGAGGTGATTGTTGCAAATCCTGGATCCAAAATGTGTGAAAAAGCAAACCAGTCATATTGTGTCAGAGCAATGGTAGAAATGTCCACTCTATTACCTTTCATACCCCTCATTAGCCATCCTTGCTGCAATTTCAGATTTATTATTATTATTATTATTATTATTATTATTATTATTATTATTATTTAAACTACATAGGGCCAAGACCTACAGGACTTAGTGCTGCCACCGCATAAACATATCAGGCAAAATTTAAGAAGTGACAGATACCAGAAGTGAATGCATATTTCTTTAAAATTATTTGCATTCTGCTCTAGTTACCTGACTTCTCAATACCATCAATATTTTAAAGCTTGTAAAAGAATAGGTATATATAATTTCAAGGTAAACTCTACCATATTCTCAATTTAGAACTGAAGACAATACTTTAAGATAGAATTTTAACAAGAGACATGAGCTCAATTCCATTATTTAACAATAAAATGTATCCTCAGTTAAAATTGTATAAATAAGCTGGAGTACATAGAAATGTAAGAGAGACTGGGAGAAAAAGAGTGTTAATTATGCTAATAGTACTCTTGTAAATGCAAAAACAGATGGCAGAATGAACAACAATGGATTTTTTTTAAATCAAGCAATTTCAAATAAATATCTTTGTTCAAAAGCAGTAAGCAACTATAGCATTGCTAGGAAGTATTAAAAACCCAATACCTATGGTCTTATCAGTAACCTCACTTCTGATCTTCCTAGTGGATAGTCCCAAAACAGAACTAATTTCCTGGTTACTGAAAAGTAGGCTGATCCCAATTCTGCTCTTAAGCAAAAAAAGTGTGATGGTTGGCATTCATGACAGACTACACATGTTACTTTTAGAATATATATAATGGGTATAAGCAACTGGGAATGTACAACACCCAAAAGTTTATACAGGAGACAAAGAGTTCTTTGATTGCATAGGGCTAACATTTAAGCCAGCATTCCACACAATTAATTAAATGACCAAATTGAACTTTAGAATTGTGGTAGATAATCTCTGTTTTGACCTGCTGCCACTTAATAAAAAGCTAATAAAAACTTTAATTCTCTCATAAACTTTTTTGTAATGATTAGTCTTAATTAACAACTTTAAACTGATGGATCTTGCAGGCCATAAACTAAGGACATTTAAATAAGTTAAAATGCACAACCTGTTTTTCAGAAACCTTCAAGGTCAAAAACCAAGATCCTTATGTTGTAGCTATTATCCTTCTTTTATTTTGACAGCAATATAAAGAGAAACAATTGTATTTCATCAGCATCCCTCCAGGTACTACATGTCAAACATTGCATTTAAGCAAATTTTGGCATTTTATATGCACACAAAATTATGAATGTCACCTGTGTACGTGAACTATACATATATAGTAGTGTTTCACATTCATATAAATGCAACAAATGCAAATTAAGATATTATTTTCTTTAAAAAAACTCCCCCAAAGTGCATACATTCAGAGATTCAAAAGAGGGCTTTATGCTTATCTAATTCTCCCACCATATCAGCTAAGTCTAATGCAGGATATTAATTGCAAATCTTGCTTTGTTTATATTTATGCAGATATTGTTCTAAAAGAAAGAAAATTAAGCATCCAAATGTCACCCACACTCCTGTATTACTGGACAGTGCTGTTTTATTTAGACATACACTGTCCAAGTTGCCAACTGGTCTTCTACAAGCCATCATTTTACAAGTGCAGTTCATTTTACAACTGTGAGTTCAAACCACAGTGAAGGCCAAGGGGCCATCACCCAGAATGTTTACCCTCTTACAAATGAAATTAGAAAGGATATCACACACGTTGATGGTGGAGAAAACTAACATGAATTTCAGCAAAAGGCTCTTTTTGAATGCTACAATATTTATAGATAATTACTGAAAGATTGACTGATACAAATCTTGAAAGAAATCGTTGTAATGAAATACAGCTATCATTTTTGTCTTTAATTTAGTCTTCAAATTATTTAATCTTTAATACTTACAAAATAAATGTATGATATACCCTAGCGGTTTGGGGAGAGCTTATGGCAATTCCAGATTATGAGCTCTTTACTCTATGTATGTGGCAGAAAATGAAGTGACAGAAAAAGCACCATTTTAAGCTGAAAAATTAGTTAAATGCTTTGAAGTTGTTATTTAACTGTATATTCTGTAATACAAAAATAAAGTAATATAGATTAATGATGACAAGTCTAGGAGAATATTTCATTAATGACTAAAGTGACACATACAGAGAGGCACAAAACAGAATTTTCAGCTCGGTTTCTTAAATTTTATATGTCCAAAAGCCATCTCAGTATGATGATGGAAGGCAAATAGGACAATGTAGGAACACCTAACAGTCAGCAACATCTTCACATCATTGAAAGGCTGGAAAGTACCCAGCTGGCCCAACACACACCATCTCTGATCACTTGGCATACAGAGCTTTCAGGTAGTTTCAAAAGAGGGTCTGTAGTCAAACTGCATGGGAGCTGCAAGTGTACTAGGACTAACTAGAATTTACTTTGTAAATCTTGTCTTCCTATTAAAGTTTAAAGCAATGTGATAAAAAAGCTTTTATTTCTATTACTTGTATCACATATATACCTTTAATAATTTGACTTATTAAATAACATATGTTAATAATATTCATTAAATATATAACCTTGGGTTTCGACTGAAATCATTTCAGTTGTGTATCCAGAAAATTCCAAGGGAATCAGGTGAAAATATGACCTTTCAGATAACAGCATGCAACTCCATCAATCAGCTTTATCATTTACTGCACTTCAACCCATCTGCATGTGTAATGTATCAGAAGACAATAAGAAAATGAGTGTAATTTATTGATCTCTTAGTTATATCTTTTACTTCTATTGAACTCAAGTTCAGACCTGTAAAGAAATACAGGATCCAGAA
The DNA here is from genome assembly GCF_026979565.1 of Vidua chalybeata. NCBI lineage: Eukaryota > Metazoa > Chordata > Aves > Passeriformes > Viduidae > Vidua > Vidua chalybeata. The sequence continues at coordinate 26,099,206 of NC_071535.1, forward strand.
GTGAAGCTGAGAAATTTCATCTGCATAAAAGTTATTTTTTAAATGAAAGCCATGGAACAACTTGGCAAGTAAAAGTTATCTCAATATAAAAGAAAGATTGAAGCAAGTAGGGAGGGTATATCAACAGAATCTTCTCTAGCAACACATAGCTATTAATTTGAACCCTACAGGTAACTTCGCAATTATTTTTAGTGTCAGACATTCTGAAGTGGAGTTATGAATCGCTACCAAATTTAACTATTAAAACTTATTCTTATAGTCAGCCACCTCTCTACCAAAGAATCAGTGCATTAAGCAAAAAGTGAAATTTAAAAACTAAGCCACTGTGGTTTTGTATTGCACATACGTAACAACTACTGTCTGGTGAGAACACTGGACTAGTGAAATACTAAATACTCCTCACTGTAAGTTTGTTATCAGGTGATTATCTATTCCATCATTCTTTAAATATTTCTGAAATGGAACTATTTCTATCATGTACATTATTCAACAGCTGTGTAACAATCTACATAGGCAAGAAAAATAAACAAGAAACTTTCAAACTTTCATATACCTCCTTAATAAGATTTTCCAGCAAGTTCACTAATTACTTTAGCCCATGAGTCTTACTGGATATAGACACCAGATTTCACCTTCAGAACCACACACCACAGGTTTGTTCTCAGGTCTAAAGTGAAATGCATTTCACTGTCTTATTTCTGTCCTCTGGGAATTATTAAACAACCTTACAAACCCACTGCAAATAACATTTCAGTTTAGCATGATTGGTAGGTCACTTAGGCAAGGCTCTGTACTGCTTTTTAAAACTATATTACTTTTGACACCGAGAAAGGACAGTTTTCATAGGTCAAGCTTCAGATCACTGGTGGCAAGCCTAAAAGCCTACATCAAACTTGTGTGCACTAAACCTACCTGTAAGTAAATAAAGAAGAGTTCAGCTTCTAATGCCCGAGTGACAAAGGGAACAAAAATATTGGTTTAAATCAATATTTGCTTGGCCTGTTTTCCCAACTAACTTTTATACGTTACAAGTAAATATCGACTTACATCTGAAGATTGACCCAAACCAATGTGACCTCCCTCCCTCCCCATACTCTTTTTCAACTCTCCATCCGTGTCCCCTTATTGCTTAACACTTCTTTGTCACATTTTTCTACTTTCCTCTTCCAAACCCTCTGCTTGCCAAACTGACCCTATCTCTTCCTGTGTACTTAAGTATTACTTTCCTTACTCAGTTCTCGCTCTGCATGCTTCCTATACTCAGTCCTGTGTTTTCCTACTATTTTACAGCTTATGGTCTTCCCATTCTAGATCCAGAGTAGTATACTTCAATCCCACTTGGCTCTCACCGTCTCATAAGGTGCTACAAAACTATACTGAAGTTTCCGCTCTTTGGGTCTTTAATCCCAATTTCTCCGGACATCCCTGTCTGTGCTCACCACTGACCTCCTCACAACATCAGAGTGCATCTCTTGTGTCATGGGCTGTCACACCTATGGAGATCATAAGATATGATGTGACAATGCCTTCTTACACTGATATGTGGCTGCTTTAGTGAGGGTACAGCCAAGAGCATGTTATCAACGGCTAATGGACGTCATTGTATGCAGTGGCTGAAGCAATCCTTGCCGTCTTTGAAGATATTATCCATCCACTGAACCAGTGTCCTTAGAAATCAGCAGCACAAGCTCTAACAGAATTTGATTTAAAGAAAGATAAAGAAAAAAGGATCAGATTAATGAAGAGAGAACACACGCAAGACAGAAGGGATGATTCAGCTGCTGTTATTAATTTGTCTTTAGATATATTTTTTTTAATTGTGACCAAGGGGCAAGATTAATCAGTTTCCTAGCCAATCAAGGGTTACAGGCAGCAATTAGGACTCTGAGAATAATCTTCAAATATGCAAATGCCAGAAGTGTGCAGTACAGGCACTTGTAGAAGGACAGCTCCATAGCTCTGAAATGTTGAAGAATTGACTGAAAATAATCAAAAATATTTTATATGTAAGAATTCAGGTATGGCTGTAGTAAAGTAGTGAACTTTTTCCTGATGTAAATCAAGAATTCCTAGCATTTATGATCTTTTAGCAGTAAATAAACCAAGAACATTGTAACAATATTAAATCTAAGAATCTTTGTCATTAACCTTTTGCCTCTTAAAAAATATAAACCTGAGAAGAGCAAATGCATTATTTTAATTAACTGCTGCTCTAACCAAGCATTACACTTTATTTTCACACTACATCTTAAATATTAATCCTCAAAATGATGATATATATTAGGTAAATGATGTCTTCTAAAAATAATTTCCATATAAATTTCCATTCAAAATAAAACTAAGCAATACTCAAAAGAGAAAAAAACAGATATTCTTATGAGCAGGTCGCTGGTAGATCAGGCAGGTAGGGGAGATATTAACAGTAGGATCAATAATTATGTAAATCTTCGCTTACAATACCTTTTACTTAAAATTTGATAGATCCCATCAAAACATTTGTTTTTTTGATAAACGTTTTTAAAAGCAAATGGGATTTTTTCCTGCAGTAATTTTTATCAGAAATTAGTGGGAACCAATTATTCACATGGTCTACTTTTATTAGGAAATCAAAGGGTTTCTTTCATAAAAATAATGATTTTTTCAATCTTGAATCACTTTGTGCAAGGAATACTTCTACTTTTCCACTTGTCGATTAGGTAGATGCATTTAATCAGTTGGAAAAATATTTGATTAAGCCTATCTTCTTCCACATCCTTACAGAAGAGCTGAACAAAATCAGAAATGAGGAAAAACTATCAATAAACAGAAATTCTGTACTCTAAACCCAAGATGAGAGTGATAAGAAATGTTGGGGAAGCCTTTTAAGTTTTTTAATCCTTGCTGAACAGAGTGGAAAAGGTGACAGCGCAAACAAGGTATCTCACAAAAGACCCAGATATGTCAGTTTGAACCATGTTCCAAATTCATGCAACAAGTTGCTTCCATTCAATCCAAGTGTACTTGAAATAGTCAAAGATTATTGGCTTTGACAATCACTACATCATTCCCTCATATGCTAGTGACAAATGGAATTGGTGTGTCCTAATTGGTGTGTCAGTTTGTTGACCACTTTTGTTTAGGAAGAACCTTTGCCTTTGTAGAGAGATTTTTATTGAAAGATAAAACAAAAATTATCTGCTGGTAACAGAACACATAACTTGCCAGTGATTTTGATCAAATATTACCAAATAAAACTTCTCTCTTAACAGACACATAGAAAATAATTATTATTTAGAGTACAAAAGAAAAAAAAATAGGATAATGTCAACCCATTACTAAATGGAGGGGGACCCTGATAACAGAGGGAACAGAGAAGGCAGAGTTACTGAACACTTCCTTTACATCACTCCTCACTGACAAGACCAGCCCTCAGGAACCTCTGGCCCAGGAGACCAGGGTAAAGGACAGTTGGAAGGATGAACTTTCTTTGGTTTCCCTTTGTTATAGAACACCTAGGAAAATTTGACATAGACAAGTCCATAGGCCCTGATGGGAAGCATCCACAACTATTGAAAGAGCTGGTGGACACCATGGCTGCTCACAATCAATTTTGAAAGGTTGTGGCCATCAGGAGAGGTACCTGAGGACTGGAAGAAAGCAAATGTCACACCAGTCTTCAAAAAGGGCAAGATGGAGGACCCAGGGAGCTACCATCCAGTCAGCCTCAGCTCAAGCCCAGGAAAGCTGATGGAGCACATTCTGGAGGTCATCTTTACGCACATGGATGCCAAGAAGGTTGGCAGGAGTAGTCAGCATGGATTCACTAAAGGTAAATCATGTTTGACCAACCTGATTGACTTCTGTGATGAACCAAATACCTGGATGGATGAGGGGAGATCAGTGGATTTTGTCTATTTTGACTTCAGCAAGGCTCTCAACTCTTTTTCTCACAACATCCTCACAGGCAAACTCAGGGGGTGAGGGCTGGATGAGTGAGGACTGAGGACTAAGAATTGACTGAATGGCACATCCCAGAGGGTCATAAACAGTGGCACAGGATCTAGTTGGAGGCCTGTCACTACTGATGTCCCCCAAGGCCCATTACTGGGTCCAGTATTGTTTGACATATCCATGAATGACTTGGATGAAGGGGTGATGCCTCTTCAGCAAGTTCACTGATGACAGGAAGCTGGAAGGAGTGGCCAATACCCCCTAGTGCTGTGCAGCCCTTCAGAAGGACCTCGACAGGTTGGAGGGATGGACAGAAGGAATCTTCTGAAATTCAGCAAAGGCAAATGCAGGGTCCTGCACCTGGGGAGGAACAACCCCAGGCACCAGTAGTGGCTGGAGGCTGAGCTGCTGCAAAGCAGCTCTGAGGAGAAGGGCCTGGGGGTCCTGGTGGACAACAAGCTGTCCATGAGCCAGCAGTGCCCTTGGGGCCAAGAAGGCCAGTGGTATCTTGGTGTGCACTGAGAAGAGCATTGCCAGCAGATCAAGGAAGATGATCCTGCCCCTCTATGCAGCCCTTATGAGGCCACATCTGCACTGCTGTGTCCAGTTCTGATCTCCTCAGGACAAGAGAGACAGGGAGCTCCTGGAGCTGGTCCCCTGGAGACTACAAAGGTAATAAAGACAGTGGAGCATTTCTCTTACAAGAAAACTTTGAGAGAGTTGGGCCTGTTCACTCTCAACAAGAGACAAGTGAGACGAGACCTCATCAGTGTCTGTAAGTATCTGAAGGGAAGGTGTCAAGAGGATGGATCCGGGCTCTTCTTAATGGCGCCAAGCAATAGGAAAAGAGGCAGCAGGCAGGAAGTGAAACACAGGAAGTTCCACCAGAACATGAGGAAGAACTTTACTGGGCAAGTGATCATGCAGTGAGACAGATTGACCAGAGAGGTTGTGAAGTCTCCTACTGGAGATATACAAAACCCACTTGAAAGTTTTGTTTGATAGGGTGTATATATCAAATGGTTTTTAAATTTGAACAGAGAGCTGCCACAAATAACTGCAGAATACGTAACTGAACAAGGAGTATTCAAAAGAGTCAGTAAACATCTCTTCATAAAAGAAGCATTTTCCAGATCAAGGCCAATGTTCTTTGCCTGAGTGCCTACAATTCTAACATTCCTTATTTTTTTCATGTAATAAAAGTTGCTTATCAGTAAATATTATTTATGATTGTCTCCCCTTTAACCATTCCAATACCAACTCCTTCATAATTTAATTATATCATATGAAATACCCAGGAAGTATTAGAATGAAGAACCATAAACTAGGAAGGCAGAAGCTGCAGTAGCACAATTATTAGGAAGATTATTAGTTGCATAAGATATTGACAGCCATGTCATTTCTATTGCTCATGAAGTTGTTGGTCATACAGTAATTTGTACCACCAATGTTATGGTAAGCTAATTTGTACCAAAATGCCAGACACTTCCAGGCAAAGTATGAGAAAGAATGTGTCTCTCCCACCTGCTGCTTGCCATCTAGTGCCATGGATTTGCCTACAATTCTCTCCGAGAGATAGAGTCATCTGTGTTTCCATTTCTGATCAGTATGGTTTCCTGTGTCCAAGACTGGGTGCAGGTATTAGTTAAGGCAGAGATACAGCACAGATGCTACATATCCCCATTCTTCTGGAGTTCATTTCTCTAACTGATGATGCTGCCATGACATCAAATGAACCCCAGAAAGGAAAGAGATAGTTCAAGTATGTCTAAATGTTTCAACATTTAACTGGCTGTAAGATGCATAAACATACTGCAAATGTCAATCAATTGTGGCCTAAGAGGACAGAATCTGTGTAAATTATGTTATTTTTCTACCCCAATTAAACTGTGAGTCAGATATAAATCTTTTATCACTAAGCTTCTTACATTTTCAACATCTTCTCTAATCACCTGCAATTTACTTCAGTTGCAGCTGTGCAGTAGAAAGGGTCAGAGGAAACAATGACAAGAGACCACCTTCTTTTCACCTGTCTTCCATATTTAAAACCTGCAAATCTACACTTGAAAAAACAGCATTCATTAAGTCTTAAGAGGTAAAGACTACACAACTCTCAATTTCTACTGAAGGTATCAAACTAAGTGATAAGAAGTTTTAGTATTTGCTGGGAGAGTATTTGGCTGGGAGAGTTAACTTTCTTCACAGTACTTCGTATGGAGCTGTGCTTTGCATTTGTGCTGAAAACAGCGTGGACAATTCAGGGGTGTTTTAATTATTGCTTAGCAGTGCCCACACACAGTCAAAGCCTTTTCTGTTTTTCAGACTGCCCCAACAGAAAGGAGGTTGGAGATGTGCAAGAATTTGGGAGGGGACACAGCTGGGACAGCTGAGTCTGACTGACTAAAGGGATATTCCAGAGCATATGGAATCGTGCTCAGCATATAAAGAAGCAGAAAGGTAGGAACATTTGGAGTGAGGGTGTTTGTCTTCCCAAGTCACAGTCACGCTTGATGGGGCCCTGCTCTCCTGGAGATGGCCGAACACCTGCCTGCCCATGGGAAGTGGTGAATGAATTCTTGTTTGGCTTTGCTTGCATGTGTGGATTTTGCATTCCCCATTAAACTGTCTTTATTTCAACTCATGAGTTTTCTCACTTTTAGTCTTTTGATTCTCTCCCCATCCCACTGGGAAGTAGTGACCAAGCGGCTGCACAGTGCTCAGGTGCACACTGGGGTTAAACTATGACACAAGGTTTGCACTGATTTTCTGAAGAGTATATTTTTGGAGTTTCTGTTCTGCAGAAAATGGGAATATCAGGTTATTTCTAGGCTGAGGAGGGAGCAGGGGCTAGATTAGGCAAGAAGTGCCTGGTTTTTCCCATATAGAAGAAAAAAGGGGGGAAAAAAGGGGAAAAAAAAGGGAAGTTGCTTAAGGGAAGAGTCTATTCTTCCAATGTGAAATGATAACAAATGAAACAGAAGAAAATGGTCAGGTTGCATGAAACATTTATATGTACAGCAAATGATAATTCTCATTTTTCCTGTTTCTTCTGATCCTATTTATTTATAGAATATTGGTGTATTCTGGAGAAGAGCAGACATTTACCTCCGTATCACTATTCCAGTTATGACTAATTACTTCCTTGAAAATACATAAAAATAGATAGAGTTAGATTTGACAGACAGCTAAAATAAGGACACGTGTGAAGTAAAGTTTAAAAAAATATATTGGGGTGAGGTTGGGAGGGGATATAATGACAGGTATTCTGCCAGGCACCTTGTCTGAATATTTCGAAACTCAAGCTGGCCACCATTTCAAACAAAAATCCCATATCACATGCACTTTATAAAAACTTAAACTTCAGGGGAAAACAGAGAATTATTTTCACCAGGAAGGGAAGCAATGCATGTAAGGAACAGCTGTAACATTTCACAGACAGAAGGTTTTTCTTCAGCGTCCTACACACGTGGATTAAACCTTGAGAGTGCGACAAAATGGTAGACAATAATAATAATCCATGCGGATTCTAGCTACAAACATGTGATTGAGCTTCCTTATCCCAGAACTTCCCATTTCCCACAACCCATTATTTTCCCAGGGCCTCAGTTCTTTCTAAAGCATTTTCAGTTTTCTCAATGCATTTAGCAATGCCATTATTTTGTTTTCCTGCTATCTTTTAAAATGTGTACTTAGCTAGCAGATAAACAACTCCAAACTTTTAAACGCTTACATTTTGTTTTATATTAGTCTAGTTTTTTTGAGCCAAAGAATAAAATAAAGGTAAACATACTGAATGTTACTGATAAGAAAGATTGATTACTTCAGATTTCTCTTTGTGTTTACTGACAAAAGGCAGTGTGCAGTAGCATACCAGGTTTGTTCTGAGTGAAAAATGAAGCCTAGTTGGTAGATTAACCATCTACAAAATGATTCCTTGCAGAGTACAGTATGGTTCTTTGCACTCTAATATCTTATGCAGCAAATCTGACTAAATTACATCTTTAATAAATCATTTAGTACTTAGCACGTTTTGGTAATTATTTCAAAATACTGTAATCCTACATTATTTATATGTTAATTTTTTATCCTAGAAGAACAATACTGCACATAGTGGTACCTTCAGTAAACAAAACATCAATATGAAATATATGTCTACCAAGAGAAGCCACCATAATTATGCAGCAAAGTGGTCATTTAGGATTTGGAAAAGGCTAAACATACAATGCATTCTGCTGTGTGCCACTAGATATCCATATACTTCACACAACTGTGGAAAAATCATAAGTCATAAAAATAAAGCTGCAAAATATGAGAAGACAGATTTGTAATCACAATCATGCATGAACAATTACATATTTCAAATGTAAAGATCATTCAAATAAATGTAACTGATGGATAATCCTCACGGGGTGCAAGTCAAAGTAAACAGACAGTCCACTTTAGAAAGTGTCTAGTGAATTGATTTAACAAGTTTAATGTGAGCTTCAGTGTGGGACTATTACTGATCGTAAGCTTTACTGATGTTATTTGTTCGCTTGGAAAAATACCGCTCTCTGGAATGAGCACATTAAGGCTAAAATTGCAGAGAAAACCCTATTACAACTTTATTGCTGGCAAATTGGAACCAAACCTTGTCTGTATATCAATTACTTAGAGTTACCACAGAGATAAATCCTTTTTTTTTTGTATAGGCTCAATCTTGAAGACAGTGATGAGAAAACTCCTTATTATACCCTACCAACATCACTAGGTTTTCTTAGCAATTTCAAGAAATTGTCAATTAAGTTCTTTTTATTAGGTTCCAAAAGCTGTTAAGTCAAACACAAATCTATCATAAGGCTTGTAACAGCATGTTATTTAGGCACATTTCAATGTTACACTCTTTCATTATCCACCTACCCAAACCCTAATCAAAAGTTCCCATCAAGTAAAGGAGTTTTCAGTTCTCCCATCTCAAGGTTCAGATAAAATTAGAACTCTCATTTCTTGCAGCTGGTCATATGAGTAATACCCATTTAAGTGAGAAGAAATATCATTATTTAGATGGTTTTAGACACCAATACAATTGCTTACAAGATCATTAAAGCAGAAGGACACTCCACTGTGCCATTGCACAAAATAGTTAAAGCAATAATATTTATGAATTCTACCAAATATTAGTACAAATGCATTATCTTTTTATGGCCCTTGCTGCCTGGTAGGGTTTCCTTTTAGACAAACAGCTACCTCTAAAAGTGATATTTGATAAGCAAAGATCTTATTCAGATCCCAGAGGTGCAGCACTGAAATGGGCTGTACTCCTTGCTCCCTGAGTTAAGAGAAATTAAACTCTTTGTAGGACTGATGCTTTCTAGTCTCCAGAAAGAGTAAAGGGCCAGTTATTTCATATAGGAAAAGCACAATGGAGAAACAAACAGGTCTGCTACGTGTTAAATGAGACTTACATTCTGCAACTGGTGATGCATGATCCAGATTTATTAATAAAGGAATTGTATGGTACTCCGTGTGTCCCACCTTTCAAAAGAAACTGGAAATTATTTTGCAGTCATCTAGTTGGTCCTCACAAACTAGGCTTGAATTTGTTTGAATAAAAAGAGCAACATGCCATGAGTATGAACATCTTAACATTAAAATGCTACCTAGCTGTGTTAGAGCTAAAGGGATAGCTAGAAAGGCTTAAGACACCTTAAGATAAATTAACATGTTGCAAGAGAGGAAATGTACGTAGCTGTGCACGTGAAACAAAGCAGCAGAAAGATTCAAATGTTTCAACATAGTCTTTTGTGTCAACTATTCCTTTTTTATTCTTTGCTGCAACAGCCATCCCAATTCATTCTATAGCATCCTGACTAGCTGGTCAGGCTAACGACATTTGAAGAGGAAGAAGGTCAAAGCTATCATTACAGTGGTGACAACCAATCACAGTGAAAAAAAGTTTTATTTATTACACTTAATGTAAGAAACCTTTACTGTGGAATATAATTGTACTGTCACTACACACCAGAGATTTTTAATCCCCAATCATTTCAACATATTTTACACTTCATTACCTTTTCAGTTAGATATTGCAAGAAAGACTCTCTTGAGTCTACACAAAAGCCTTAAAAATTCTACTATTTTTTACTCTCATATTTCACCTATAAGAAATAGTGGATGATGAATTTCCGCGAAGGAAAATACACATATTCTGCACAAGGTTGGTAAAGAATATAGAGGGGGAAAATAGTCATAATATTTTGTTAAAGTTTTAAAAATAATTAATATTTTGTTTCTGAAGCCAAAAAAAATCATAAAATATCTGTAAGTGATATGTTTATAAGAACTTGGGCATGATACTTTGGCACACAGTATAGCATTGTCTTAGCTAAACAAAATGGACTACATATCTCCTCAATAATGCACGGTGCTCTAACAAAAAAAAAAAATAAGTTATATCACCTCTAGGAGGAGATTACCTCCTGTGATTCTCATAAGTTCTAGTAAGTGTCACAGTGAAAAGGTAAGCTATTGTATCACTGTGGATTTTATACTGTAAATAACTACCACATACGGTCACTTTTCCACATAATATATGGCCCATGCCTTATTCTGTACTGACTGAGTATAATCTAGACTTCATAACAAAAAATTAACACTCTTGACACAATGGGGGTTGTCTAGTTAATTATATCATGGCATAAAACCACATTTTTGTATTCTTTTGTTTGTTTGCTGCTAATTGGTAAAGTAGGCCCTGAAATACTAATTCTGGAAAGTGCTATACATGTGGAAAAAGATCTATTTTGCTCTGAATTTTATCTTATTTGGGTATTCATTACAATCTCCACACAAATGGACCATGTAATAAATATTAAAAAAAAAAAAAATTAAAACACCACCACACTCTTACAGCAAGGAAACCTCTGACCTCCCTACACCAGATTTCACTAACACATCAGCAAGTCTAAAAACATCATTGTTTTTCACAAGATTTTTCAAGTATATATTATATCTTTTTAGAAACTGCCTGTTTGCATTCTCATAAAATATAAGTACACTTCTTCAGTGTCAAAGTAGTAGAAACATAGTTTGTGACATATCAAAACAGTACACGTGAAGAAAGGCAGTGAACAACCAAAATAGAATTTTCCTTTCTTTCTTTTTTTTTAATTTTTTTTCTTCTGAATTGTGAAATTTGTAAACAAATTGTAAAATTAAAGTAATATGGTCTAAATCATGAGTTTGTCTGAACTAATCTTTATTCCAACAAACTACTTCCTTGACAAAAAGATACATGGAAAAAAAACATTTTAAATTCTACTAGAAGCAAGAAGATAGTGCCTAGGAAACAAGGGACAGTAAAGAAAAAATGAGCAACTCTGAATCTGAAATAATTTAGAAAAACTTTAATACAGAATCATGTAAATAGCAAAAAATAGTAAAAAAAAATCTCAAAAATTAGTTTTTGTCTACTTTTCACCATATATTCTTCAAGGCTGGTTAAAGCAACATGCTGACATCAAGCAGATGCAACACAATACAAAAATATGTCTTTCAATTTGAAGAATCATTCAGAAGCTACCAGCCACCACTCTAAAAATTATTCTGGAAAAAAGCATCTTGCCAGACAACCTTGGGGTATCAGCATCAAAACAAATTAATTCTGCAGTAGAATCCTGACCTGTTGAAAATAACTTGCTATTTTCTTTGGCAATGGAAGGACTGGCACTATTTTGACATTGAGTTTTGCCACCAGTATCACTGCACCTGGACTTTACTTGCTGACTGATCATTTACAACAGGAATTTATTTTTGAGAGACCATTCTTTAGGCTGTTTTGAGCTAAAGATAAACTGAGAAAAATTTTGGCTATCGGAACACTCCGCATAGATATGAGATCCAGAGTAACAATACAAGTTATGTCTACCAGCAGTTCAATTGAATAATAATTTTCAGTGAAGGTATTTCATATTTATACTGATGTAAATATGACATAGCTAGAGGAATGTGAGCTCCCAAGCTGGAGTTTTACTAGGATTCATCAACTACAATAGAGGGCTTATCCATTGGAATCTGGTTGGCATGATTTAAAACATCAGTGACTAAACCGTCACTGCTGGTAAAATTCCGCTTAATCAGCAGACTGAGTCAGAAAGTAGCTTAAGGTGAGGAAGCTAAAAGATATTTAAGATTATGCACTTCACTCTCAAAGTCTTTCTACAAGGTCCTCTCTAACATGAGAGAATAAAAGTGTAAGGCTTTTGGCAGTAGAAAGAGACCAGATGGAGCCTTTGTTTACCTCTGGTTCACCTGGAGTTTGTTCATTTGAAAGCTGGAAATTTTCACCCACTTATCTATGAACAGAATGGGATCTAGACAGGCAATTGGACATTTAGTTACTACACCTATCAAAGATACAGAAATACTTTTTCCTGCAAAAGGCAAGATTAGCTGAGGCTGACAAGAGACATTCACCTTTTTTTCCATAGTATATGTAACATCAGTTTTATGATCTTGAAGAGCTGCAAACCAGAGCAGGTGGCACTGCAAGATGTCATACTTAGAGAGTACAGCGGTCTCACATGACCAAGGATATAACAAAAGTTGAATTCTACCATTAATTTCCACTTCTATATCTATGTATTTTCCTCTTGTGCTTCAGAGTTTAATCAATTTTAGAATCCTAGCATTGACATAGGAAGCACATGAGTAGATCATAGTAACTTGAATAACATTCTTACCATAGAAATCACCTGTCTATAATTGCCAAAAGATGAAGTTAATTTAGAAAACTTTCTCATAGATAAACTTTTCTACTGAAATTTTCTTTTCTTTTTTTTTTTTTTTTAATGGTCAGACTCGCTATATATTCTCTTTTTAAAGAAAGTAGTATCAAAGGGATGTGCAAATAACAGACTATTATATACTAGAGGGATTTGTATATAAGAACAAAAGAATGTTTAGAAACATGCAAATTTCTAGAGGTAGTGTTATTTTTAAAGCCATGGAGATGTTTTATCTTTATGCAATTAAGGAATATACACATTTTCTGAAATTCCTTTGACAAAGAGGTAAGTAGATAAGAACTCAACAAAAAATATTTGGTAGGATTTGGTTAATATACATAAACTCTAAAATTGCTTGATTAAAATAAGAAATATTAAAAGAATCAGTTTAACAATAGAAAACTATTAGTTTGTCACATGCTTTATTTTTCCTTTTTTTGCATCTTTCTGTGGTTTTCATTCTTTTACGCTTGCACCTATTTGCACTGATTTCAGCCATCTGGTGTTATAACACCAGGTGAAAAATGGCAACATTTATATACCAGTAAAAGGCTGAATCATAAAAATCTGGTACAAAAGACAGATTTTTAAAATTGAGACGACTGCAAAATTATTTTACCTCTTTATAGAAAATTGCCAGATCGGCAGACAAATACTAAGAACTTACTTATTTAAAGCTTTAAGACTATTTTCATGTTGAATCAATATGCGTGTCTAGAACCTTGTTTAAGAAAACTATTCACCATGCAAAGTTTTAAATGCACAATATCAAAGAATAATTTTTGACATTTTGATTCATACATGCTTATAAAGCTCCAAGACAACATGGTTTAATTATAAAACATATTTCTACTGCCTTAGTCATGCCAATTAAATTTGATTGGATACTTTCTTTATTCAACAAGCCCCTTTCATGTCATTTTAATTTACTGTCAAAGCAGCCTGAATATTGGAAACTAAATTATTTACTACAGCCCATAAGCCAATAATGTTCCATTTGTCTCTTACAGAGGGAGACTAGACTAACAAGATTATTAAGGACATTACTTGTTATAGCGAATGTCCTTCACTTTATTTGAGCTTCATGCTGTGCTTTCAGAGATCATACTTCAAAAGAGTTCCATTTCATTCCATCACAGAACTTCTGATATAAATTATTCTTTACTAGCTTTGTAATACTCTGATCATAGAGAAAGTGGACCTGATCTTGTTGGGTAAAAAACAGAAGCTTCTTTTCTAAGATAACTACAGAGTTTATTTGTGTTAAACACCTTTGATACACTCCCTTGTGCCAATACCACAGACCAGGCAGAAATCAGCTAAATTTATCACACAATGATAACATCTCAGAGATTTAACTCACAAGGGCTTTGGTTGTCTGTGCAATGATTTCAAACCAAATTCTGCAATCTAATGCATGTGGTTAAAATCAATAGTGTAAGTTCTTTAAAATACTGTGTAGAGAATGCAATAAAGGTAACGCAGAACAAGCTTCAGGAAACCAACAGATCTAGCATTTCACAAAAAGAGACTTGAAAAATAGATTACAAATTGTCTAAGATATAAGCCTGTCATACAGACTGATAAATTGATAAAGGATTACAAACACAAAGAAAGACAGAAAGATAATAAGATGGGGAAGGTAATTTTTGTCCTAAGGTTAGATCCACTGTCTTCTTGTTATGACTAAAGTTCAGCAAGACTCTGAAATAGATTATTAACTCAAAGCAAATGAATTATCTATTTTAAATCCATGGAACTGCTTACATGACTAAACACATTTAAATTTTTTCTTAACTCAGATTTGAGATCTGTTACTTGTGATACTGGAAAGTCTTTCAAAAATCAAAAGGATTAATGAAAAGCAAAAAAGATTTTTAAAAACTACCTAGAAAAAGTCTTCAACTTTAGAAAAACCAGTTATCATATGAGGGAAAAAAACTCCTTCAAGAACACAGGAAGAAAGGTAGAAGATAAGGTAATTCCTCTATCCTAACAGATTTACACAAGAAAAACACCCCACCTTGTGCATGCTGAACACCCCACCCCACTGCATGCTAAATTTCCGATACTAGCATTAATGAAGAAGACACATTACTAACCCCACTTCTTGTGCATAAAAGACTATCCTGAGCTGAGATAAATTTGAAATACTTGTGAAGAGAGAAACAGGAAAATAATTTAGGATCAGTACTGTAAATCTTGCCTACTTACTAGCACTATGAAACTAGTTTTATGTTGGGTTTGCTATTTTTGTTCAATTGCCTTCTGCTTTTATGAAAGCTCACATGATACAATGTGAAATCTGTGAAAGAGCAAAATGATCACAAAGATACACCTCTCTTCACATTTGTCAAAAAAATGATGGAATACCCAGATAAATCAAATTCTTAAAAATCTGAAAGATTTGGAAACATTCACAAAAATTGGGAATAAGTATAAATTTTTTTATTTAATCAACTAAGAATGTACTTTCATTATTATTTCTGCATGCTTGCTAGGTTACCCACTCAGGAAATTCATTAGTTAGAAGCTTTTACATAATGCCTGCTTTATACAGAACAAAACAAAACAAAGTTCCTGAATATGCAGAAATAAAAAGTAGGAAAAGACAACAATAATGCTTTATTGACGAAAGCACTTTCTTATGATGGAGGAGGGCATAAGGTGATAATTTAGTGTTCCAGCACAGATTTACTGGATAATGGCCAAATATTTCAAAGCAAACACAGCTGTAATGTTTATGTTAAAAACAACAGGCTAGGGTGGCAGTCAATCAGACATTCTGTATCCTTCGAGTACTGACAATAAATTGCTTCTTTCCATACAACAGAAAGGCTGCTAAAGTGTAACATGACAGAAACCTTTGAGAAACTGGTGTTGTCCTTATAGGAAGGATTTCTTGCTTTTTCAAGCACCTCTTAAAGGCAAACCCATTCACCAGTATCACTTCATGATTACAACAGAATTGGAAATGAAACTGAGAAATATTACTACAAATAATGCTGCTGCTGTTAATGCCTAAATCCATAAGAATTGAGAGAAATTTTAATTCTTTATATCTTCATGACCGTTTTGAATCTCTTTTACTGGAACTGTGTGTGTTATACATATAAACAGTGCATGAGAATAGTTAAAATTGTTCTGAACAACTGAGCAGAATCATGCCTTTAAATGGGGGGACTTTATCAAAGAGAGAATTGTGAAGTTCAATTTCACAAAATTGGATATGCCAAACACACTCTTTTTATTCTCTGTGGTAAGCATGCAACACATCTACTTCATTTGCTGTAGTACAAATGTACTGGGATATACAAAGTCAAAAATTACTCAGTGGTCCACTTAAAAGACCCAGAAAACTCTTACTGTAATGTTTATACATTGAAATGCACTTTACGACTCTCCTACACTTAAGATATGCTTTCCTATAAATGTTTAAATAAAGACAGTCCTAAGGCTTCCAGTTTATTTATCAAACCCCAGAAAATGTAATAGAATATACAATCTTGAAAATTCTACAGATTACAGAAAATTATACAGAATTTATATTTTTCATGTTTAGACCCATTATCAACAGTGTTAAATCTAGATGTATTTCAATCATTTGAAAGTTAAAAACACAGACTCAATTTTTTTTCCATGTATACTGATGCAAGAGAATCCAATGAGCTTTTCTTTCAAGCCTTTGAGAAGTTGCTATCTATTAGCTGCTCCCATAGGACAAGTATAAATATTTCCCAGATAAGATAAAAAATGTGAAAGAAAAACTGAGAATTTAAAAAAACCAAAACAAATCCCAACCTTAAATTCAAAGGATAAATTCCATAATGTCTATGTCATTTTCTATGAAACAAGAGCATAAGTTCTAATTGTTAAACTGAGTCTTACAAGCTGCAAGCCTGATCAATGTTTTAATCCGTTTTGATAAAAATAAATTTTTAAAGAAATATGCTTAGACTGCATGATATTCTCATATTCTGCAGAATTAAGCATAAACACAGCATTAAAAAAACTCAACACACTGAAATATATTTTGCATTCCTATATAAGGAAAATTAAATTTGTCTACAATATACATGTGTGTTTCATTTAGGTACTTTATGCCAGTGTGTATGCATTAATCTACATCTAATATAGGCATGAACAAAAAGTATAAAAATATACTATATTCAAACGAGTCGTTCTAGCAATTCTATCCCTGGGAAAACACATATAAGTGTAAGAAATTAATATGGTTGCCATACATACATATATATTTATATGTACCCCCAGGATTCATATAATAAAAGCTGGAATTCATCTCAGGGAATTTTGAAATCCAGTCTCCTGTTTTTTATCCTAAACATTCATTTCATTTGGGCCTACGTGATAAGAAACCCTTCCTTTTTTATATTTGTGCATGTTTTTGATAAACATCAAGCTAAAATAATTCAATGGTAAATCAGGCCTTGTAAAACTATATAGAAAGATGTCCAACAAGTAGTTTCATGTCATTTTTTCCTTGATTTATATTATAGATGTGTTTGTATTAAAAGACAAAAAGGCTGAATTCTTTAACATTTTACTATGAAAAAATATGTGCATAAACTAATGTGGGGTTTTTTTGTGATTGAACTTTATACACCATGTTCCATTTTGACTGAAACAGTGAAATAACTAGCATGTTGCCTCTCTGAAGCCGAAAGCAATTTCCTTTTCTAATTTTAGTTATGCAAAGCCTATGGGCATCATCAGCATTTAGTAATTAGTTTTATAATTACTGCTGTTTTGCTCACTGTCATTCAATTTTTCTTACAACATGGTCTGGGATTGAAACATCCCACATCCACAGCTGTGTAAATTGCCATCCATTTATAAGACAAAAAAAGTAACATTCAACATACATCATTATTCAGTCAAGAATGTGTTATTGGTACTTAGGTGATTCTTTGAGTACATAAGCTATCACAGTAAAATAGAAAGAAAAATATATTTTAAACCCTTAATAAATGCTATGTGAGACAGGAATGTCTGGAAAATCCAAATTGGAAACAAAAGAATTTCCATTAAATTATATTTGAGATTATTACCAATATCTGTTCTAAATGAGGGGAAAAAAATCTATTTTTTGTTAAAAGACAAAATATACTGAGCTGAAAAACAGTTGAATTCAGAGTTCCTAATAGAGTAGTTTGATCATTATTGATAGAAGAATTGGTAGAGTGGTAACTAACTGTAAAGTCATCTAACCAAGAATTACCTATCAATACAGTATCCATACATTTAGATATGATACTCCAAAATATGTAATGTCATTGACCAGTTAATTTTATGAATCCTAAAAATATACAGAGGATTCAGTATGACATATCTGTTTAAATCCAGCAATTTTTCTTAAAAAAGTTTTATCACTGCAAAATTAGAGATTGACTAGAATTCTTATGTTACATCTTATGTTCCAAATTTTATACTTTTTAAAATTTCTAATTTGAAATATTGTCTCAATTATTATTTTTAAAGACAAGAAATGTAATAATCAAATAAGAATGAAAAATCTATCTTTACTACTTAATTTCTTCAGTGAGCAAGGACTACTATATTCTCTAGAACATGTATGGGTTACAAAAAATTATCATGGAGAGAAGAAAGTCCCACAAAGGTTCTGCCAGAGTCAGTCAGCTACCACGGATGCCAACCTGCTAGAGCAGAGCTGTGCTCTGAGAGGAAGAATCTTCCCTCAGCAAGGGTGACACCAGGGAGCACCAGCACAAACAGGACATCAGCAAAGGGACCACTCATATTTGTCATTCCTTCCTTCCTACCAGAAAGCAGAGTAATGAAGTCTTTTTAGTCTTATCCCCTCTCCTTTGTCGAGCTTAGCTAGGAGAAAACAGCTGCTAATAAACATAAAGCTGTTGCACACAAAGGGCTAGACTGTGCTCAGCCCAGTGAAGGGATAGAGCAGATATGCTGCTGCAGAGAAAAAATTTAGACAGATTGCAGCGGTTTTTATGTTTTGTGACACAGCTAAAGTCTTGCATTTTTTCAAGTGAGAAAATAATTCTAAACATTTTTTACTACAAAAAAATCTTGATTTAGAACACTCTCAGTAAATACATAGCGTTCATTATGACCCAAGTCAGAAAAATTCATCGTTTTCCCAAACAGCAAAATTTTTAGACCCTTTAACAAACCCTGGAAAAAAACAGCCAAATGCTTTGTCTCCAGTTACCTACAAAGTATGAGATGACATCCTTAGAGTCAAAACTCAGGCAACCACCACAGTGGATACTTAATGCTCCTGCAGAACATACCAACTGCTCTTACCCTACAGATTAACAGTCACAGCCCACTTCAACCCTATCCCTCAGATCATTCAGAGCCCACAAATTGCTGTCAGGGGCCTCTCAACCTTGCTGGTGCTGCAGGCAGGGGTGGGATGTCCCTCTGCAGGGTCATCAGCTCAGCTGTTCCACCAGCACAGCCCAGCTGTACTTTTTGGGGGCTGCACATCACCAGAGCCCAGCTGTGCTCTCTGGGGTCTGCACACCCCACCAGAGCCCAGCTGTGCTTTTTGGGGGCTGCACACCCCACCAGAGCCCAGCTGTGCTTTTTGGGGGCTGCACACCCCACCAGAGCCCAGCTGTGCTTTTTGGGGGCTGCACACCCCACCAGAGCCCAGCTGTGCTTTTTGGGGGCTGCACACCCCACCAGAGCCCAGCTCCAGCCTCTGCCTGGCCGGCTGCAGTCCAGCAGAACCACAGGGTCCCTGAAGGCCATGCAGTGGCAAGGGTGTTTGTCCTCAGGGATGCAGGTCAGTCAGGAAATTTCTGACACAAGCATGAACTGCTTTTGAAAGACTGATGCCTACACACGATACCAATAACCGGCTTTCATATTTTCAGAATTTTTTGTGTTCGCTTTGGAGTTTTTGGGATTTTCTGCCTTTTTTTTTTTTTCCTTTGTGTATGGGCAAATATCATTACTACTTCTGTTTCCCTTTGTTCCTTAAAAAAACCCAGAATACACATAATTTTTGAGTAGAAGAAATAATTTCTGCTTTTGAACCTCTGCAAAAAGCCAGTTGAGGGACTGTCTGGCCATATGTAACTAGATCATTCTTTCAGGGAAAAACAAAAGAGAACAGAAAACCCCAACCCAGGAATCCAAACACAAAATCATGAATTCAAAATTCATGTACTTGTGCCTCAGAGGTTTTGGCCTTCATTACCCAAACACATAGACCCACATACAAACCTTTTTCATCTCTGAAATATGCAACGCTTTTATTGAAACTGCAGGAAACAAACCTGAATAAAACCCAGTTATTTCTCACAGAGCTGAAGTATTGTGTGCATTGATACACCATTCAAGCTGGATGAAAAGCATGTGAAAACACTATGTCTTCCACTTATTTTAATGGCATTCTACATAGTATTAAAAAAAAAAAAAAAAAGCTGCAAAATATTCTCTTCATGTGTTGTTCAGGACAACTATTACTAATGTATGGGAATATCATTACAGAAAAATATTTTAGAAGCTGGAGTTACGGATTGACTAGAGTCTATTTGGATGCCTGTTTACACATGGGGAGGCAATTTTGTGGCAAAAAGGTGAGAGAGGAAGTTGAGCTAACCCTCCTGCACTACAAACATGGAGAGCTGCTTTGGGAATTCTGCCTGAAAATACCCTCTTTGCTTCAGATGGATCCAGTAAAACAGTGGAAATGAGGAATAGAAGATTCAATAGTAAAGAAATACTGTCTGATGGATGGAGCAGATAACATAAGTTATTAGCTGTAGCACTCTTTTTGCTAGCTTTTGAATATACTCTGCAATAATATGTGCAAAGTATTTTGAGAGCTTCAAATTACAATTCTCGTATAAATGTGAAGAAGTAATATTGTACATTCCAGAAACCTCTTCATTCATAAAATATTCCTGACCATATGTCTGAAAACTAATAGCAATCACCAAAATGGCATGAAACATGGCATAAAAAAGTGCGAAAAATAACACATGACAGAGATCTGATACATCTTCAGGGAGAAGTTTCAGAGGAAAACATTCCAATGTCAGCAACATTCAGTGGCTATCAGAAATTTATTTCTTCTCATTTTGTCATTACCTATTAATTCCACCTATACTGACAGTAAAAAGTTAAAAAGGAAATAAATTAAGATTATTGTCAATCATTACATACAGAAAAATAATTAACTCAGTATGTTTATCTATTTTTTGCTAGTTGATTAAATGAATGATTGATGACAGGTTCCTTGTTTTCTTTTCCTTCATTTTGTCAGTATAAATGATCAGTATGGAACTAAATGGAGACATCAAATTGAAATTGTTAGAAGCACAAAATATAAAGCAGATAGATCCAGATTATTTCAACTTTCCTGTTACTCTAGTGTAACTTAGTAAAATGCATTTATATATACACAGAAAACTCCATTGATAACAGAAATAAACAGTAACCTGACTTTCCTCTCAAATAGTACATATTATTCAGCCTCCCTTTTAAGAAAGAGTCTTTTAATAATTTTGTAGAGAAATTGTGCAAACGAATGCACTTATCCTATTTATCCTTGGATAAATATAAAATTTATCCAAGGATAACTCATAGAAAACAGTTTGTGCAAAGATGCCAAAGCATTCTTAAATGCTGACTAGTGTTCTGAATAACACTAGTAACCTAGTATATAACCTAGTATATAGCTTTGGGGAAGATATAAGGGAAAATGGGCACAGCCAATTGAAAAATTGTCCTTTGGGTAATGTGAGATGAGGGAAGAAAGTGAGCTAGAGAGTCAGTGGTCTCTCATCTGCCCATAAGAGTACACTCAGCATCCTTCCAGCAGAGAAATGGTGAGTTAGCCCACTACATATACAAGGATTTTCTTTTCTTACTTCACAAGCAAGAGAAGCAAGATCTAAGTTCTGAAATCACTCCAAATTTTTGAGGACAGATGAAATCCCGGGACTCTGAAGTGAGGACTGAAGCACAGTTTCCCCTGAGCTGACCAAAAATTGCTGTCTGGGCTAGGAAAGCTAACTAAATGCAACTGCATTTTTGAAGTTAAAGGAATTGACCCAGAAGTCTCAGGAGACTGCTTTTATATGGGATTTAAAAGAAAGTAAAATATCTTTTTCCCAGAGTGATTCACAGTAGTAAATGGTTGAGAGCTCAAAACCTTTGTTACTTACAGAATTTACTGTTGAGAACACAACTGAAGGAAGTCACTGGCAAAATCTGTGGCTTTCTTTCCACTTCTGAAGAAACTACCTGACTCTGAAGCAGCCATTTTTCATTGAAGACACATCTCATCACTTTTCACTACTTGGAATTACTAGAGACAGCTGAACTCAAATCATGTACATAGTCTGAGTTCACTTAATTCTAACTTTGAACCAGGGGAAGTCTGAATTCAGGAGGAATTAGTTTCCTATTTCCATACAAATTCTGGCTTCAGTTAATATGCTCTCTTAGAAAGTTACTTTTACTCAGAGATCCCGAAATTCTGTGTACCACAGTATTAGGATTGTAGAGGTGACTCTGAGGAAGGTTTGGGTTGAAGGGAACCATTTGTGTGCACTTAGGAAGGATCTTCTAAGCTCACTCAGTTTGGCTGTGCTGTGGTTTCCCTTGTCCAGATCTGACATTGATATCCAACACGACAATCAATGCAAGTTGTATGAATAAGACAGGTATCAGACTGGAAGGTGTCATAAGGAGCTTTTCAGACAACTCTGAACAGATTTTTTTTCTGAGAAATCTTCCCAAGTCTGTGGGTAAGATAATATTGCACTTGTACTATCCTGGCCCATTCAATTTCCTAATTGTGAAATCTACTTGCCCCAGAAGATTACTTCCCCAGTCTCACCTTGTGGTACCTGTTCTCTATGTTCAGCTATTTCTATCACAAACTATTCCTACTGGAAGAATTATGCCATTGAAACAAAATATAAAATCAAGGGTAACCTTCAGTATTCACAATTATTCATGAGGATTCACTTCTTGACATTGTTCAATCCTTATCAGCAGAAGGAATCCAGAACCACATCACAGACATTTAGGTTAATTCCCAAAGTAAAAAACCCACCAAAATGGCATGTCCATATTACATGAAAATGTATATCAAATACATGTCACGAGGTTAAACCAAATAATACCACACTGGAATAGCTACTGCAAGTTTTACTTTAGGTTTTCATGACACTGTTACTGAAGTATTCTGTTCAGCTCTGGTTTCCTCCATTCTCAAAATATGTTAGAAAATTGGATATGACTCAAGTAAGAACTACAAAGAGTGATTAGACTTCTAAAAGTCATTCCCCATAGTGAAAGACTAAGAAAGCTCAATTTATTTAGTTACTGAAAAGAAGGTTAAGAGGATCACAATACCTACATGTGGAAGAGATTTCTGACAGTAGGCAGCTCATTAATCTAGTGAAAAAGGCATAACAAGATCCAGTGCTTGGATGCTGAAGCTGAAATAAGACTACAAATGAGGCACACTTTTTTCACAGTGACAGTAATTAACCGTTGGAACAATCTGCCCAGGGATGTAGTTGATTCTTTATCATTTAAATGCTTTACATCAACATTAGATACTTTCCAAAGAGATAAGCCTATGTCTCAAACAGATGCAGAAAATACTGGATGAGGTTCTGTCTCAGGTCTGCAAGAAGTCAGCCTGGATGCTTATCAGAGCTGCTCAACGTTGTACCTTAACACAACAGCGCCATGAGCGCTCCGCACCTCCAGGAGCAATCATCTCACGGCCATCATGTCCACCCTTTGTGTGCAGATCTGTTCAGACTAAACAAAATTCACCTTCCTCTTTGACAGGTAAAATGAAAACCCTCCCAAGGCAGATATGGACATCCTCACACATATCCCATGGCACATTCACTGTCTGGCATAATCACTGCTGGAGACCAAAATACACCAAAACTGCCAATAAGCACATGGTGTAAAGCTGTTTGAGCACTGACTTTGCCAGATGCTTCCATCCAAGGAACATCTCTTGGGCGAACTCCAAGCTAGTGATGAGTGAATAGATACATAGCAAATGGCCTCTCAACATAGCTGCCTGTATGTAAAATACAGTTCCTTTATGTCTAATGAGTCTGTTGGAGAATCAAGAAGCTCCATGAGGATGTTGAAGAAACCAACTAAAGCCAAATGTATGATGAGGTTAGATGAGCTACCAATTTTCCTCTCAGCTCCTGAGTAGCATTCTTAAAAGAAAACTTGCCCTTTAAATCTTCAAGATAGGATGTTGAAGCAAAAGAATAGCAGAGAAAAAAAAAAAAGGCTAGAGAGATAGAAGTTACACAAAGCAGGACAAGAAGAATAAATAACAGCACTGACACATGAAATTAGCAGAAACAGAGGTAAAGAGAAAATGGTGTTTTAAAGTATTAAATAGATGAAAAAAAAATTTATCTTCAGAAGAATAAAATTAAACACCCCATTTATTCACCTCTAGGAAGGGATAGAAAGAACCATTTAAAATATAAATAAAAAATAAAAACTATACACTTGGACTGTTTTAGGAAGATGGAAGTGCACAGAAAATCCATCACACCTGGACTTGCCATACAATATACATGCTATAGACTTTTGTAGATTTTCTGGAATACTAGTTATTATATTTTTTCTTTTGACACTGAAAAGATCAGCAATGGACTACAAAAATCTTTAAACATTACTAAAGGGAGGGTTTTTTTATTATGAGATACACCTAATTAAGACAATATAACACCAAAATTCAATATAAAATGGATTAACAATATTCCTCCTATTCGATTTCTTCATCACCTACCCTGAGTGCAAATCTTCATGTTATTCTGAAAAATATCTCCTCATAGACATGGGTTAAATTTCTAAAGGGGTTAAAATTCCTTTCATTAAATACAGCATTCTTGCAAAGGAAGATGTTATTGGTTAAGAACTGGACTCTTGGTCTTAGGACATGGCAGAGGGCTCTATTTCCTGCTCTAACACACACTTCTCATGGGATATTGAAAAGTCACTCTTGGCTTTGCAAATGTGCTCCGCAGCTGCTTCTTATGATCAGATTACCAAAGTGCTGAAATCTTTTGAAAATCTGGCTATTTATTTTGTTGCTGAATAGGATCAGAGATCTTTTGAAATCTGGCTCCAGTTGGAGTGCTGAGCTTCTTTGAAAAGCTAGCCCTAAATCTGTATATGCCTCAATTTCTCTATTAGCATTATCAGTACTGTTCTGCATCAAGAGGATGAGAAACAGCTCACATACAAAGTAATTCAAATTTCAAAGGGGATATATAGATGCACAAGTGTTCTTATAATTGTAGAAGTACAATATGTACCTATAAAAGAAAATAAAAAAGCAGTTCCTGATTTTTCCTAACTTTTGCACAAATGGTTTTCTTTAAGATCTACAGTGATGGAGTGCTGACAATATTATTTTTGCTATAGGTAAAGTCTGGGGATTGTCTATAGATATTAAAATTTGAGTAAATATATTTCTCTGTCTTCCTTTTATGGTTATAAATATGTGTTTCACTATTTTACAGACGATGAAATAAGACAAAGAATTTTGTACTTGCATGTGGTATCATCCTATGCAAAGCAAAAAGAATTTTTATAGGATACAATAGAATGCAAAGTGACAACGCATACATGCTTCTGCAGATGCACTCAGCTAACTCTGTGTGTAAGAATTATAGGGAATGATGAGCTCAAGTACTGATATGAAGGTAAGAATTTTCTATCAGCTCCATTCAGGAGGACAACTCCGGCACAATGGTGTTTAAGTATTTTGTGAGGCACTTGCCTTTCTTTCCTTCCATAGTAACAGAAAGTGCAGTCACTAAAACCTTTGAAATTTAAAATAAAACTATTCACTTTGGCTTAAAAGCTAGCAAATAAACAGAAAATTATCTTCCTTAAGGGAGCTTGATATTTTAAAACAACACAAGTTCCTCAGCTGTGTCATGATTCTTATTTAGCTTGTGATCTCGGGTAGATATAGAGGCTTACATGTTCTCTAAATTGTAAGCTCTATATGAAGGGTGTTCTTTAATTACTGACAGCTAATGAAAACAGTTTTTACTGATCTCTCTAATGTCCTGGGAAAGTCTTTACTATGGATTCATTGTATTCTACTTTATATCCCTGATTGAAATGGGAGACCACAAGAGCATAGGGATTTGGTGGAAACTCGATTTCGTTCCTCTGGCTTCAAAGAGAACAGTTGCAGAAATTAAGCTGCGTTGATATTGTGGTCAAACTTTGGCCAGACTGTGGTTTTACTTGCATATTATATAGATATAAAATCAGTGCACTTTGGTTTTTAAAACTGCTGGATCTACCATCAGTATCTAAATCTTGCTCTTTTGATCAGAAGGATCTAATATAACTATTACATGAAAATAAATATTATTATTAAATTCATATACTTCTTTTCCAGGCCTCTATTATTTGCTCCAAATATTGAGACAGTCACTTTGGAAAATGCTAGTAAATGTACAACTGCAAACATATTATATGGGAAATATAGGTTTTCTATTTCAAAAAAATATTTTGTGCTTTCTTTCATTTCAGACAAAATATTTTCTTTGAGTCATAATCTTTTACTTGCAATATAGAGTGATCTAACTCTTGGTAAAACAAGTATTGTAAAAGCCCATTCAGTTCCAGTGCTTTATTCCCTCTAAGCACCCTAATTTGGTTTTGGTTTTTTTTTGTTTGTTTGGGTTTTTTGGTTTTTTTTTTGGTTTTTTTTTTTTTTTTTTTTTTTTTTTTTTTTTTTGTTTTTTTTGTGTTTTTTGTTTGTTTTTTTTTGTTTGTTTTTTTTGTGGTTTTTTTTTTTTGTTTTTTGCTTTAATTTATTTGTTTGGGGGTTTTTCTAGGTTTCTGCTTCATTCATTATCAGTTGGTTAACCCATTTCTTCATACAGATGTATTTATTCGCCCTGCAACAGATATCCCTCAACAAGATCTAAAAGCAGGATTCATTCAATGGGAGATATATGGTAGAAGTTCAGATGACCCAGAAAACCAATAAGCTACAATAACAGAAGACTAAGCTCTATTGAATGCAGCAGGGCTTTATGTATGTCCTTACATTCTCTGCCCAGCTGAGGAGGCTAAGGTATAAAGGCTATACTGAAACTATTAAATCCAACCACAAGATCCTGATCCTCAACCGCTTTCATTTGCAAAATGGTGCGCTACAATATTAAGCTTGCCTGAGGCTTTGTCCAAAGCACTCTTCATAGCAAAGACACTTTCCTTCTGCTCAGAAAAGGGTGAATAAAAAGACAAATAGAAGTTCCATCAGATATTGCAATCTGCAGATAGCAACAGCCTTTTTTCATTTTACATATCAAAAACTACAGCAGCGATTACTGTTCCTGATTACTACAAGCAAAAAGCAGAACAAGCGCTTTTGGCACACCGGATTCATTGCGCATCTGTAATTGGCTAACCCCATCATGTGCGTTATTTCAAAAAGTTATGTAGACTGCACATATAATTTAAGATATTCATGCTTCTAAAAAAGACCACCTGGAGCTAACCCATGCAACATAAAACATGAATGTAAAAATCATATGGAAGCATTTTATTAAGAGCTTTGGAAAAACGGATGTTGTGGCACTGACTTTTACACAGAAATTTCTACTGGATGAAAATCCATATGATTATAGTGAAAAGAAATTAATTTCATTTTAATTTGAAAGTTTACCCTGGTTTGGTTTAGTATCACTATTAAGGTAGGATCCAAAGCAACCATCAATACTCTACTCCTCCTGATATATTTACCTCTGCAAGTCTGAAGCACATGCTTTTGCCAAAACCCACTCAGCCAACACCAATGTTCTCAACCATGAATTGTAATGGCAACACCCACCACCTTTTAGCAGGAATAAGGAAAGTTTGTTCTCAATTTAGGAGTGAATTTTTATTGACATGCTAAGGACTACTGTACACAGAAAGGCATCCACATTGAAGGAAGAAAGAATAAAGTGAAAAGTTAAAAACTTTGGAGTTTCTTTTAAATATTAATATTCTTCACCAGATTGTTTTCATTACAAAGGCTGCATTAAGGATTCACACATGTAGAGAAAGATGCAGGACTACAAAAATGAGAGAGTCAACCCTGGACACCGAATACAAAAGCAAGACACTTTGATATTTGGGGTTTCAGCTCTGGACTCCGAAAAAAAAAAAAAAGTTATATGGCTAAAAATAATAAACTATATTAAAAGAACACAATAAATATGCAATATTGACCAAATCATTGTAACTGCACAAGAAGAGAAAGGAAGATGAATTGCAGTGTAATGGAATAGAAATGCAGTAGTTGCTGAGAGAGAAAAGACACTAATGTCACATTTTCTATTTCCTTGCTCTTAAAACACTTACTGTTTTGTTGTTTTCCTATTTAATTGTTAAGTTTCAAGGTAAAGTTCTAGCAATAAACAACTCTTCTAGGGACTGACATCTGATTGACAACATTTTAGAACAAGTATTAATTTGTTATCAGCAGTAAATGCTTTGTGTCTCCACAGAAGTGATGGATAGAACTTTTTATGATACAAATAAAGCACCATGAGAAAGTAAATCATTCACTCATTTCTGCTAGCAGAAGTGGAGGGATCTGGTAGGTTCTTTTTATGCCTTTCTTCATGAAAAAAAAAAAAAAGGAAAAAAAAGAGACCTGAACTTGAAAAGCTTTTCCCATTATTTCTGTTCTTCTTCACAAAAATCCAAAACCTTTCAAAGTCCTTTAACTCAAGTAGCTTAGCATTTAGGACAGCATTGACAACATTAAAATAATAATAGTAGTAGTCATAGTAATAATAATAACTACAACAACATAAAAAAAAAAAACATTCTTATACTGAAACAAATAAAATTTAGGTTTGATTAACTAAGCTTCATAGATCATTGTCTATGATCCAAACATCATTGTAATATAAGAATTTTATATCAGCATTCAAGCTATGTTTATTCCCAGTTTCTTGATAATCATACCCAGAGCAGTTTCTGTAGAAAACCAGAAACTCCTTTCTTAATAGTAACTATCACTTCAATCTGTTTTCCAAGAGCAATTAATACAGTTAATGTGTTTAACTTGGTTCTACTAACATAATATTCTTACAATATTTCACAACCATAATTGTTATGAACTAGGACTCCAAATGCCTTACAAATACTTCAGTATACAATGTTAATCCTACCTAACTGGACTTGCAATTTCAGACATTTAAGCTAGGTTTGTTTGATAAGAATTACTTTCCATTCATCCATGTTTGTTGAAAAAATATATCAATCTTACTTTTATCCCTTTAGTGCCGGAAATTTCCCAGTATTCTGCCTATAATGCCTTGAAGCTGAAACAGCTCAGTACTATAAAATTCACAACACCAGCACTTGCAAAGTATGGATTGTCCTGAAAATTGTATTGTATTGTAACCTGGACTAGAAAGATTTGTAGAATTGATTCTGTACAAGCAAGAACTTAAATAAACCTTATCAAACTCTTCTGTCTTTTCTGCATCTTTGGAAGTTTTATTATACCTTACCGCTACAGAGTTATACTGTTGCCAGAATTATTTAACATTTTTAATACACAAAAACCCCATTATTTCTTGAAATTTTCTAATCCCATTAGATCTTTTTTCTTAATGTCTCTATTTGTCTTTGCCAATATTCTGCACCTTAGACATTCCAGTTTATCTTGCTATATATTTCCCTTTAATTACATAAGTTTTCTATAAATACATATACATATTTTTTCAAGTTAATTATTTTACTGTCCTCTGGAAGAGGACACAGTTTTAGAGTTTTCAGGTGCATAGGAAATTATAATTTCTTTTTTTTCTTTAGGAGTCCTAGTTTTAGGGGTTCTAGTTCTAACTTTTATTCTATTTTTTTTCCATCAAAATTTTTCTTCATTATCAGTTTCATCCCTCAGTTTCCCCACTAGGCAAACAGTCCCTGAAATGCACTAAGCATATTTGTTGACACCCTCCCCCATTTGCCAAATCTGAAGTCAATCAGGTCATGATGACTTGTCACCAGGTAACCACCAACTCAGTCCCATATTCAATTAATCTTGTCTATGACAATGAGATTCAGACTGAGCTACCTCATTCTGGGTCCCATATCTTTCATACCAGAAAACCATCAATGATTCTCACAGAAAACATTTATGTTTTACCACTGACCTCCAGAATTTTCAGCACTTGATTTCTGTTACCTTAAAAAAAAAAAAACTAATCATCTTTAACTCATGCAATAGGTCGAAGACTAAGGTACCTCTGCCTATGGCTGCTCTGCCACATAAACAGGTTTACAATGGATAAACATCATGTTTACAATCAGTGGTTGGTACTGTATATAGTCAGAGCATAACAGTAGCCTATATAGAAACAGGGATCAGATTCTCATAAGAACAATGCCTTCAAGGCAGGGAGAAATAAATTACAGGGCTATCTGAATTCTTCAGCACAAGAGCAGAAATTCTGCACAAGGGATCTGGATTTAGAGACCCTTTTCGTATCAAGGAAAACCACAAATTCATCTGCATTATCCTGTTTTCATCTGATTGAGTTTTTCACATCCAACTTGGAAAAAATACCTTAGGCCAAAAATACTATGGAAGAAAATAATCCTTACTTTGCCCTTATAGATGGTTTCCCTGAGACAGAATTGTGTAGGGGTTCAGAACAGAAGGCTGGTCTTACTGGAAGGCTTGTGGGTTTTAGCAGGGAAAGGCTTGCACTATCTTGCACTTCCTGCTCAGAAGACAACACTCCATTTAAAATATTAAAGGCTAACAACAGGTAATGTTATTTAAAGTGTTTCCACAATGAGGTCATGCAGAAGAGAACAACTTATTCATGTCTCATAAATGCATACATATCTAGCACAAAAAATATTAGAAAAGGTATTTAAATTAATGAAAGTAATTCCACTTGACATTTGGGATAACAATTACCATACTTTCCAATTATCATTATTGCTTGTTTTCTTTCCCAGAGAATTCAAAGTGCTGGACTTATTTCCTCAACCCTAAGCCCTGCAATATGATATGACATCAAGTTCATTTTCAGCCTAGACTTACTTACTTTGTTTATTTTGAGAATGGAACCTTTGAAAAACATGCTCGTTTGAAGGAAAAATGTGCAATTTTATTTTAAAGTGTAATTTTTCTTCTTGTGTTTATCATTTTTTTTAATCTCTCTACCAATACAGACTTGAAGTAACATTTAGTGCTTTATGGCAAGGAATTTTTCAGAGTTGTATTTACTTACATTGAACAGGAACAATTTGGACGAGAAGTATTTCAATGTAATACAAATACTTCTGAGAGAATCTGATTTCTTCTACTACTCATATATACTAATTCCAGAATACAAATGTGTAAAACTACCTAATTTCAGAACATGGAACACTAAAAGTAGAGATGGCTAAACTAAAAGTGACATTTTTACACAACCTACCAGTCAGTCAGTACTATTTACTGAAATCCTTTTTCACCCCTCAGCTACAATCTCTTACTCATCTCTTCTCTTAGAGCAGAAGTAAGAGTTTTTTTACTTATTTAGCATAAAATGTAAAGTTTTGACATAGAAAAATAGAAATTATAAGCCTGCTTTTAACTTGACATATACAAAGTTGTCTTACATATTCTAGTTTCCACAGGTTACATCATTCAACAGGAAAAAGACTTGTGGCCTTGCAAAAACATTTGTATCTCCAAAGACAGAAACTAACACCTCACTTCAATGAAAAAAAAAAAAAAAAGAATTAAAATATGATAACTATTTCAATGTCATCATGGCGAATTACCAGGAAAGTATTTGCAAAATTAGGCACAGATTAGTGGATTTATTTTCTCTTTCAAAAGAAACAGAAATTGTAAAAGCTGGAAACTTTGTTCAAGGCAAAGGATCATAAGCCTTCTTTTTATAGTGGCAGTGGTCCTGAGTCAGAACCAATGTCCAAAGATTGCCCAAAACCAAAATACACAGCACAACTTTACATAAGCCAAACACATTCAACACACTAAAAACATCACCATGCCTCAAATTCCTCCTCTCCCTTCCTCTTTCCACTACTAAAAAAAAAAGAAAAAAAAAAGGAAAAATGTGTCTTAGCAAAAGGACCCACAATATAGTGGAAAAGAACATGAAAATTTGCATGATCTTTAAAGGCTTTGAGAAACAGTTTGTGCTAAAAGTGCAATGAAATTTGACGTCAATAATTTGAAGAGAATATTCCAAAATACAAAGGTGCTCACAAGACTTTGATGTTGGAACAGGACTACATGGCTTAGTATCAGAATGCACAAGAGGATTTCAAGATCCATGCAACATAAGGCACCACTTTCTGCCTGAACACACAGTAAATACAATGAAAATACTTCTATTTCCAGAGAAATTTCAGAAAACTCACATTTTAGTTCAAAAAATTGGCAAGCAGCTCATTTACTGTTGTACTCAGAACATACCTCAGAACTGGAAGAAAGACTTTTGGAAGGATGGAAACAGAGGAGAACAGTACTGTTATTGATAACGCATTGCATGTACTATCGAAGACTGAAAATTTTATTTCCACTGATTATAAGTAACATCTTGATTATTTTCTTCCATATAGAATCACACTCCAGTCTTTAAGAATTGTCTTTAAACTTATCTGCTATAAGTTGTGTGTGGTTTTTTTTATAAGGACTGAGATTTCCTATACACAGAAAGCCTTAGACAATATACCTAAAGAAAAATGACTGAAGTCTGCTGTATGAGAGGATGGAAATTTTTTTCTATTTTTAGCAAATGTCAAATCATTGGCTATTGCTTTTAAGATTAATAAAAGATATAATGGCTTTTAGATCGCCTCTAAATAAAGATTACTATGAATGAAGAAATGATTTACCAATAGTCACCACAATGAGATTTCTTTAAAGGTTACAATCATCAGTTATTTAGCTGAAACACTGCTGAGAATGTCTGGTCATTTCTTGAATAATGCATAATGTTCATTGCAGATTTGATCTGTATTATAACAATAGAGATATTTATGAAATAATGGAGAAAACTAGCTGTTTCTTTCCAATTGCTCAAGATATTTCCATGAAGTAATTGACTCTGAAAATATTATATGGAGTTACCTGAGTGCTCATTTGCAAGCACAACTTGTAGTGATCACTACACAATAGGCATAAGAAAACAAACTCATCTGCCTTCTAAGACTTCTAAGAAAAGCTGTGATAAACACAGGACAGAGTAAAGGACCTTCCTGAAATACTAAATTAAAATTATTAAATTGCTGTACAGTATTGGGGAACAAATTTAAAACTAAGGTTTTAAAATTAATGATTAACATAAGCAGGCCAACACATTTGGGGTAGAAAAAAATAGCAGTTCCCTATACAATGTAAGTACCACTCAAATAATTTCCAAAATAATTTTAAGTCTATTCAGAATATTGCTTGTGCACATACAAAGTATAATGTCTAGTGTTTTATTGTGGGTTTATCATCCATACTTCACATGAACCTGCAAGCTACTTATGTGAGCTTGTTTATACATATGAACTTCAAGGGCAGCAAAAAGCAACCTTAATAAATGAAACTGAATTTCTTTTGATGTAATTTCATAAATGTTTCAACAGAATGTGTTAACAGGTTTCTATGTAAGGAGAACTGGTGAAGTCATAAAATATACCTGTACTATATAGTTAAACCTGCTTATGGGGAATTCTTATACAATGAAACACACTTTCATCAAGTATATTATTTCAATATACTGACACATAAATAATACAATCCTACTTAGCATTAAGCTAAGCACCCAAACAGGAGGAAAAAAAAAGTCAAAACCCCTTCCTGAGCCCCCACACCCCTTGCACCAAAAGGAATGAGAACCATAGTGCTAAATGGCTGGAGGGGCAGGGTTATTATATCAGATAGGGTGAACAGACATTAAATGTTTACCCAGCTCTGTTTTAGGGATAAACAGTAATCTAGATCAGACTGTTGTTGTTGTTGTCTAAGAATAAGACTTTGTTCTTCCTTAAAATTCTTTTCTTCATTAGAATCATTGCACTAGAAGGAAGATTCAGTATTCAGGTATATATTCCAGAAGAGGATAATGAAAAATAGATCCCAGATACTCTAAATATATACAGAGATTGGCAGAGCTCAGAGTTTCAGTAACACAGGACAGGTTGTAGAAGCACAAACAGATCATAGATTGTACAGCAGAGTCCACTTTACATCTACTTTGAAAAAAATGTTTAATTGCCTGAGAACAAACTCTCATCCTGTAAAAATAGGGAACATTTGCATAGTATATCAGAAGCCTAATGAACCATGTTACACTCATGCCCTGGATGATGTAATTATTGCTTTTTTTTTTTTTCCTCTGTGAGAATTATATATGATGAGGCAGATAATATAAGTTAAATATATGAAATGATGGAACTACGTCCAGCTGCTAAATCCTCAGTCTGAATCTGCATTAGTTTTTGCCCTCCATACCTCTCTCCATCCATTGAAAATTTTAACTTTCCTTAAATAATATCACTTCCTTTAAATGGAAGAGCAGGTAAAAGCCCTTTGCACCACCAATACAAGTAACACTTCGTTGACAGCTGTAGGCTGATAAATAAGATTCTATTTCTGCTTCCTCCCTCGACCCTTAAAGGTGGTTTCTTTGTTCGCCTCATGCTATATACATTCTATCTAGTTTAGTGTAGATTAAGAGTTTATAGTTCATAACTTGTGGAAAAAACCTGAAGTGCTCAAATCTCATATGACTCTTCCAAATATATCTTTCATTCAAAATGTGAGAGCAGTAGCTAAAATAAAGGAGTATCCTGTGCTGTCAAAGCCAGGACACCCAGAAATCCCAGGTTTGGTAACCCTGATTTCTGTTACTGCAACTTAGTCTCTAATATAAA
Organism: Vidua chalybeata; assembly: GCF_026979565.1. Taxonomy (NCBI): domain Eukaryota; kingdom Metazoa; phylum Chordata; class Aves; order Passeriformes; family Viduidae; genus Vidua; species Vidua chalybeata. The sequence continues at coordinate 26,133,846 of NC_071535.1, forward strand.
AAAAACTTATCAGACAGAGATCACATCCAGATGGGTAGCATTAGTTGAAAAAAAATAATAGATTACCAAAAAAAGTCCACTTTACAAAGGTCATTGGAAAGACTATTTAGGAGCAACATGCACACAGCCTCTAGTTTGTGCAATTCACATCTAAAACATTGCTTTTGCTCCCCAACTGCTTGTTTGGACATTAAAAGAGAGCATTTAGTACAATAATAGTCTATTTTCTTGATAAATGCCTACTGGCTCAGAAGTCAAAATAATTTCTATGGACCTTACAAGAGGATAAAAAACATCCTAGTCTCTCAGCTGAAGATTTAAATATTTGGATGTGATGCTTTCAAACTTCAGAAATATGCGATTCTACATTTAAGGTATAGCCAGAAAATTAAGAGACTGAGTTCTCAAATCAAGGAATAATGCCATTTTCCTCTCAAACATATACTTATATAAAATACTAAAACAAAGTGACACAATAACAGGTAAATAACTTGAAAGAATTTAGTCTACATCACCCAGAAGACTTACAGCTGTAATAGTTACATCATAGGTTCGTTGTTAAATAAAAAATAATTGAAATAAGAGGTTTATTTCACCTTCACATGGTGTCTTTCTCATGCAGACCTCAGATTTCCACATTTGAATCCCTTTAAAGGATTTGATATGCAGGGAAAGAAGAAAGGATGAAGGTAAAAATTTCAATTTAGAGATTACTAAAGGCTGCCATATTCTATAGTACACAACAATATTTACTCCATACCTTTTACTGATGTATTAGGTGGAGGTCCTTCCATCCTCAAGTTCCATGGAGGATCACCTTGATTAGCAAAGTCCCTCATTTTCAGATAGCTAATTGTAAGTCGGATGATGGATGCCTTGTCAAGCTGGCTGGTAATGGCTGCAGGCAGTGGCAACAATTTTGCCAACTCATAGAATTCAAAATTCTCCTTTCCCCGGCGAGAGCGAGCAGCATCTCGGGACTTTTCCTTCCTCAAAGCTTGCAAACTGAAAGAAAATAAAGAAAGTAGGACATTCATCAGTATTAGTGTTCTGTCACATTCAACCAATTTACTTTTTCACTGCTGGTCTTCTCTTCAATGATCACATTTTCGAAATGCTGTTGCATATGGATCTACAGAATTCAGGGTATATAAAATAGCACTTCACACTTGAATGACTGAAACTAACAATAATATATGAGTTTCAGTGGTAGTCAACATATTATGTAACTACTCTTAAATCACTTTAGCCACTTCCTTTTTAGCTTGCCTTTGTCTGCTGCCAGTCTCAAGAAAAAAATCCCAAGCATACTGTGTACATCTGGGGTTTATCTGTCTAGGTGCCATTGCTTCTCCTGACGCACTGTAAGCCAATTTTGCCTTAATTTTTGTCAAATTCTGACTCTTGGAAGAAGGTTAAAAGCAGAGTGTTTGCCACATCTGACTGGAGCTGCAGCACAGCCAAGATGGCCAAACAGGTTGTACACTAACTGCTGAGACACAGAAGTGTAAGTCTGGTGCAATAATGTAAAAATTCCTGTGTTTTATGAAGCTGTTCTTTAGGAGTTGTTCAACTGTCTTTGCAGTGGAAGTAGTAACCTTTGTCAATGGGGTGAGAAAGCTGTTAATACAGTTATGTGATTCACATTTCTGATTGCAATTCACTACCACATACATAGCAGACTGACAACTTTTTGATCAGAAAGGAACTTCTGCTTTACATTGAGCTGTTGGAAATGCAAAGACATTCATTCAGTCAGTCCTGTTTCATCAATGTATCATTTGCTACCGCCAATACAGAACACACAAAGATAACTCAGATTTTACTCCTGCACTATTTGTTTAATTGGTGTAAAACTCCTGAAAGCAGTGAGATGACAGTGGTTAACACCAGTTTGTTTGTTTGTTTGTTTGTTTGTTTTCCTTTTTTTACACAGAGCAAAGTGTTCAATTCAGGATATTATAAGCTTTGCAGTACATCTGCCTTGATGGATACAGGCTGGTGCTGATGCTGGGGCTGGTGTCAGCCCATCACTGTACAAGGTGAGTAGAAACTGTTCTTGTACCTCATTAAGGGTCTATCTTTCCTTTGCTTCATTTGTTTACCTACTAATTTGATGAAGTTAAAGCCACAATTCCATTAGTTAGTAGTTGTTTTACCACAGAGCTAGAATACAACCAGCGTATAATGGAATAACAAATGCTTCTTTCCAGCTTCCACAACCCTTCCTGAAACCTTGGATTTATCAACAAAAAGGTCATAATGACGAGATCTACAAAAGCACTCTGACATATGAAGCAAATCAGTAGAATTATGGCATGCAGATAAAACACCATGAAGCTAAGAGCTCTATTTACCTGTTTTTCTAACTTGGGAATAAACTGAAGAGTATCTCTTGCTTTAATATGCATAATAACCACCTGCATTTTTGTAGCCATCTCTGCCACTTCAGATTTGGTAGAGCATATCAGCTGGGCCCTTAACACACAAATGAAATCCCTCCATGACAGTTCCCTTAGTATGGTTAACATGTTACATTCCCTACACAATTCCACACCAATAGCAATTATATTTAAAAAGACAATCTGGCTAAGAAATAGGAATGGTGAGATAAAGATACAGGAGGAAACAGCACATCCTTACCCACAGGTAAAGATACAGAATCCTACTGAATGATACAGTAAAGTACATACTTGGTTTTATAAACTCTATATAGAATGCTAGCACCTTGATTTGTAAATTATATTCTAGGAAAAAAGTACCTGAAAAATAAGATTTCACAATACTCATTGTAGATGCATCTCTTTTGAATTTCCAATTTTAGATATCTACCATCATGGATATCCCTCAAAAGGTGCATTAAATACAACAGATAAAAGTATTTGATGCATACACAGATATATGGGAGCTAAAACTCCGTGAAATATGAACTGTCCAATTAATTCCAAGGAAGTAGTATGCCCTCTACAAGTTAAATATATGCAACAGCAACACAAGGAAAAGGCAGGCAAATGTCTCTGCACAATTGCTTCCAAGTGAAAGCTCAATTTCATGGCACAAGACACGGCCTTTTCTGCCTGTCACCGCCTTTTTTTTCCCAGAAGCCAAGCCTGAGAATTCAAATCCCCAAATCAAGTTTGCAAAAGAATTGAGATTATAGATCTGTTTAAAATTATCAGGAGGTCCACATTCTTCCCAAAGCACTTAATTATATCCCTATGCAAGATGGGAGATTGTTAAAGATCCCTAGTAACACAAATCAGAAAAATTACAGATCTCAGCAACTTCTGAAACTGAAAAATATTAGAAATTGAGTGGTGATAGAATATTCCTTAGAAACACCATAGTCTAAATCCACAGTTTACAAGTCCTATAGAGGCTTCAGGAGATTACTGAAACTATATTGAATAATACACTGGAATGTAAAGTTATGTAAAACATTACTGTATCAGTAACAGTTTGCAATGGAAGTCAGTTAAGCTGAAAAGTGAGACTACCTCTGTCAGCAAACAGAATAGTTATGGTTATTCAAACTTATACAATGGAAAAAGTAGAAGGGATGGGGAGCTGACACAATAAACAAAAGAAACTCTTGAGAAACAGTATTGAGAATAACTCACTTTTTCTCCCAACCATTTGTTATATTGTCATTTCTGGAAGCTTCATGGCACCCCATGAATCAAGTCAAGGAATTTGTAACTTGGAGCACTCTTCTCTTGGCCACCATTAAGTAAAATTAAGAAAGAGTGTCTGAGGATATGTGCACACAAGTCCTAATTTCTACTCTATGTAATTCCACTAGGGAAATATACTGTGCTGTTGGACACTGCAGTTATGCTGATAAAATGGGTCCTTAATTTGGGAGCAGTGATTTCCTCAGCAGGATGCAGGAATCCATTAGATACAACCTAAACATGGCTGTTAATCCTCTCTGGCACCTGTGATTCTGATAGGCAACATCAGCTTCATTGTCAGATGCTCTTAATAAAGCAAAGTACTGGCACAAATAATCCCAAGAGGATGCTAGAAAAGAGCAGTGTGAAGCTTGCGACAGAAAGCAGTGATGCAGAAACAGGACCAAAATTCCTCTTGGTTCCTGTCACATGACACCTGGAACTAGAGGTGGTTCTTGGAACATAAATGAATTTGTTAAGTATCAGGCTGCAAAAACTTAGAAATACACAGGCTCTTCTGCTAATAACAAAAATTAAAGTGTGAGAAACTATACACATGTTTACTAAGTGGCTTTCAAAAACAGTCAGAAAGCACCAAGAAAGCAAGCATCACATGTTTAAGGTTCTCAAATGACAGAGAAGATCCCCTAACAGTCAAGCAAATCTACAAATAATATCCAGAGTACCAACAAAAGAGTAACAGTGGGAAATATACCTGAGGGATATAAATATTGCTCCCTCTTTGCCTCCTGTGGAGAAGGGATAGAAGCTAAGACAATTGGATCAGGGTTCATCGGGGTACAATGTAAAAGGATGATATTGTCATACAATGCTGAAACTTCATGCATTCCCTTAAGAAGACATTTCTCATAGAATTCCCATATACAGAGTCCTCTAAAGAAAACAAAGAGGTTTCCAGCTGATAGCTCCTGATAATTCTGAGAAGCAGGACCATATAAACAGGATATTTAATGGCTTGAAGACTAACGATATTTTAGATATGGTTTCTAAAATATATTTTATTTTTCCTTTTAGGACCTTTTCAGATGGACTGATATAAAGGTTGGTCTGGCTTTTACAGATGAAAGGGTACAATAAATACTACCATATAATTCTAAAATGGTATAGATGACATTTCTAAAGTAGATTTTCTATTGAAGACACAGCAGATGCAGAAGACATGATAATATGGTGTTGCATAAAAGTTTTATTGGTACTCGTAACTCACTTGTGATTTCATTGTGCTTGTGGTCATTCCAAGCTTAACCTGCTCCATATTTTATTTCACATAATTTTATATACTTTACATTCATAAGCATATACGTGCATCCATATCTGTGTGCACACCCACAACCTTCACACATCTGACTAATTGACATCTGTCACTTTAAAGTTGGGACAATCAAAGATCCTAATTTTTGCAGCATTTAATGGCAATCTAACATGTTATGGCATATCAACAGATATACTGACCTATATGTTCACAGAATCACAGAATATTCTGAGCTGGAAGTGACCCACAGGATCCTCAAGTCCAACAATTAAATGAATGGCCTAGCTGGGGATGCAGTCCATGATGTTGGTGTTATTAGCACCATGCTCTAAGCAACTGAGCTAATCTCAGGATCATAACAATACCTCGCTTCCGTGCCTCAGTTTCGGCAGGAAAAATCTGTGAAATAATTTAATTATGTGAATTTGCATTTTGAATGAAAACAGGGGGAATGGTTGCAGTTACAAATAATTTTTGCTTGCAGTTTCAAAATATAGCTTGGAAAGTGGTGGTTTGCAGACTTAGTTTCAGAAAGGCAGCTCACAGTCCAGTTTTAAAAAGGCAGCTCACATTTACATTTCACCTACACTGTTCCCTTAAACTTGATGCAGGTGAGACTCCCCAAGCAGAGCTTCTCAGAACATGGGTCTCCCTCTGCTCAGCCCCACACAACAGCACTGCTGCGATTTATGGTACCTTTGTCGGACTTGTCACAAATAGAGATTGGATTGGAAGCAACAGCCATAAAACAAGGTTTGAGGGACAGATGGACTGCTGAACTCGAGATATAGTGGCTTGAGCCAATGGACAGCTTATCTGTTATGCTTTCATAGTTACTGTTCATTTCCACTCACAAGAGCATTTCCATTCACTTTTCAGGTTCACAAGCAGAGAAGTCTGGCAAACTCTCACAAACTGTGCACAGTATTTTTGAGAACGGCATTGAAATCCTCCCTGATTTCAGCAGAAATTTTAGAAATGCAAAAGTATACCAGAAACAGAGCACTTTTTGTTATATACTAAACATTTTCATACTTGTTAACCCAGCTGTTACTGAGCACTAGAGTCTTAAGCCCCTAACAACAATGTGGATTAGTAGCAGCAACTCCAGATATAGTATACAAATAACATTTAATATCTAATAATGTTTATAACAGGCTTTATAGAGAATGAAGCAATATGTCTCTGTGTATATTTCTCTATTAGTCTAGTCTTTTAAAGTCAGGGATAAGGAAAGGTCTGCTATAAACAGTATCCAACTCTCTGAAGGACAAAGTCAGATGAATGTTATAACCATTTCACAGAAAAGAAATCAGATATAAGGAAAGGCTATGCAACATTAGAGTGCACAATGAATCTTCTACAAAAAAAAAAAAAAAAAAAAAAAAAAAATGGAGCTAAGTGATCCAGCCCATTCAGCCCTCTGAAAGAGACTTTAAATTATATATGTTCCTTTGTGTATAGTCTTTCCCAATATAAGAACACAAGCAGGATTACTTGCTAGTGAGTATAGTTATAGTATTACGTAAAGCAATAAATTTCTGCTGCTCCTGAGTCCATAGTTGTGAATTTGTGCAATTCTATATGAGTAATACTGGAAAGTGCTTCTTTTTTTCTTACTTTTTTCCACACTAATATGATGTGACATAACATCACTATACTTTAGACATTTTTGTATTTAAATAAACGTTAGGTCCCTTCCTCTGTTATTAATAACCTATTTACATAATTTATGTATTTATATCATACAATGTAGTGGATGATTATGAATATTTGACTAATACAAATGTTTATCTATTCTGATCTATTACAGGAATAATTGATTACCTGTTCCCTCAAAGCCACATCCTTCAGAATCTTTTCTGGGGCTTCAAGCTGACCAGTGAAAACAATGAGGGCAGTTAAGTCAATTTAAAACAAGTACATTTAAAATCTGACTTTTAATGCCTGGGCAATTCATTAAGATAATGTCCTGCTCTATCTATAGGTGACCACCCATAAGCCATGTTCTGTCATATAAAAATCTTTTTTCATTTCACTGATGTTGTGGAACAATTAAACTTCATTAGAAGTTCAAAAAATAGAATAGCATCATTATTTAAGTAACCCAATTATTTGGAATATTTATTGATTTTACTTCTACATGACTCTTCTTATTCCTGATGTTTTTTCAAAAGTTAATAGTGGCATCTCAGAAACAGTGTTCAATCCAAGTGGATATTAATCTGAAGAGCAGTGCACATTTTTAGACTCTAAAAAAAATTATTTAGACTGTAGGAAAGATGAAGGAAGTAAAGGAGACCAACCTGCACTGCATAATTGCACATATTACAGTTAAAAAGACCAGTTTTGGAAGTCAAACATCACCATTGGTGGTAGCATGAGCCTATGGCTCGCTATTATCAATTTTTTTTGTTGTTGTTGTACTGTTTTTCTAAAGGCTATGCTCTAGAGAGTTCACAAATATGCATGAAACTAGATATTTTTTCAGTATAGTAGGTCCAAAATATAAAAGAATGAAGCAAGAGAACTAATGCTCCTGTAAATTAAAAGAAGAAAAAATCCACACTCAACCTTCTAAGACTAATTTAATTAGTTCTGAAAAATTGATAATGAAAATATGTTAATATGTTTACCTCTAATTTCTACACTACATTTTGCTGTCTTTGGGGATTTCTTTTCTTTTGAGACAACTTTTAGACTTGATATTTTCTCCCTTTCTTTGCCAGTTTTTTTCTTTCTTCTGTCCCATTTGTAGATTTTCTTTTCACAAAGATTGTTTCTGAACTGAGAGTACAAGAACTTCAAGACTAATAATAACATTTACAATGTCTAAAAAACAGACACTACTTTTGTGAGGGGAAAACCTCCAAAATCAAAAGCCACATTAAATTTTACCTTCTTTCTTTTTAAGTAGATCTGAGAAGCCAGACGGCAGATTTTTATGGATTTTTCCACTTGTTTGCTTAGGAGATCCGAACATTGCTCAGTCTGACTATTTATCAATTAATCTAGCATGCAGCCTCAAAGGAGAAAGGTCGACTTGTGTTAAAAATTCATCCATCAAAAATTCATCAAAGACTTCATCATTTTAACTTGCAAACCTTTGAACACCTAGATACTTGTCAGATCTGTGGTCATAGTTAACTGGAATCTATAGTTACCACAGTGCCTATACTTGCTCTGACATGAGCTGCATGAAGAGACTTTCAGGTGAAAGTGCAGTACATAACCAAGTGAGGCAGACTGCCTCCTCAAACTGCTCTTTTTATCAGACAAAGGATATCTAACATCTGACTAAGTTCCAAGTCAGTAAAATCAGACCCTTTCAATGAGCAAATACTTTTCAGTGGAGCGTATTTTTGCCCCATCATAAAAATCACCATTCTTACAGGCAAGAATTTGCAAAAAAAGGTAAATTATCTGATATTATCATCAAGGACCTAGTCCAGAAATTAAAGCCATTTGATGCTGTCTAAGAAAAAATAATGTTTTGAGACTTTCTTTAATGTGTGAAGAAAGCTGTATAGTATATGCTGGAAGTTAAAGCTGGAACCTTCAAGTTCAAGGTAAAAGCTCTGCTGCCTAACTAATGCACTGCTCATAGCTGTCATCATTAATTTATGTTAGCCTCTGTAAACATCAAGAGTATAATAGGCCAATTTCACAACTAAATATAGATGCACATTTTGCCCTTATATAAATGGCAGATTGCTGCTGTAGATCATCACTGCAGCAACACGTCAGTAAAGATGCACTGTTTGATGGTCTGATGCTCACACAATATATAAAACCAGTTGTAATGGTTGTTTGGAAGCAAAGTGTAACATAGCAGCAAAATTTCATTTGTTCCACAAACTCAGGATATATTAAGCTTGGCTGACAAAGACTGTTTGATGTGCTAAATCAGTTTGACCTTCATTTTTGCTTTATATTTCTCATTTAACACATGAAATGACCATTATTTTTTCACCATATAGGGAAATATGACAGAACTGATTTCTATTAAAACCTTTATTTTCCTTGTAAAAAGAAAAAAAATATTTTGCCAAAAGTGCTTTGGCATTACTACAAAACTTGTAAAAAATAGTACCTATATTAAGCCAAGCTTTTTATTATATCAGTAAGACTTGAGGTTGGTTTTTAGGGGTTGTGGTTTCACAGAAGAGAATCCTTTTATTTTAAATATGTAAACATGGTTCAAGGAAAAGGTTTGTGTATGCTTGAACTAATCATTAAACTGAATGTTTTATCACCAATAAGTACCTTTGTTGAACTATTTAAATAACAGGATTTACTTCCAAAGTGAGTCATTAAAACATAATAATAGGAACATGGCAGGTTTTTTAAGCATTACAAACTTGCCATCCTGCATAATCTTTTAAACTAATGTACACCTTGATACAGAAACCATTAAGTGAGCTGTGATACACAAGGTCAAATCCAAATTCTACAACTATTACAACACTTTTTTTTTCTTCCTATGTTGAACTAAGCAATTGCCAGCCTCCTGATAATAGAGAAACCTCAGTTTTATCAAGCAATTTTGCAGCACCCAATAAACAGCATTTTACCTTGGAGCAACTTGTACATTTCACACCTTAAATTTCTATTTACCAAATCAGCTAATCACTTCACAATTGAACTTCTCAGAACAAAAAATTATCAATTAAAGTGGTTGAAACTCCTGCAAATTATCATTTAGGAATGAAGTAATTGCTTTCATCAGGGCAGAAAAGCCCGCCAGAACAGAAATGTCACTTCAGATTAGTGTTCTCACTCCTGAAGCTATGGATGACACAGCTGATATAAGACTAAATGCCAAGACCAATCAATTGCTTTTGTGGCTCTGTTCTGAGCTGCTGTAAAAGGGGCCATTTTCTAGGATCTACTCTTCATTATAGTAAATGCTATCTCCTTGGTAACATAATTCCATTTCTCATAAATTCCGTCTGAGAGCATTGTCCTAACAATGGATGTTTGTGGAAAAGAATGCTGTTGGTTTAATGCAAAGAAATTAAGTGTGAACGGCTGTCAAAGTACTATAGTTTGCTTGTTCTTAAACATAAATTGAAGTCTTTACATTAAAAACAGAATACTTTGGCGGAAATGAATGTTCTGAACTAGTGTGATACATTGCATTTGGAAGTGATGTATTTCTGATTGAGAGTTTAGACTTCTTTTTGAATACCTATGTTCTGTCTATAGTGGGCACACTCATCCCTAGCAGAGATTTGTCAGTTTAAGAGAGAGTAGATAAACACTCCACTTATTTCACAGCAGTGCAGTTAGGAAATGTGAAACTGTCCAAGAAAACATGGTCTCATTATCATATGACATGCTATTTGTTAGCAGACTCATCTGTGTATAAAAGCTTTCTTTGAACTGAGCCCTTACTGGAAATATCTGTATTTCAATTTGTACTGTTCAGCTTCCTAAAATACTTAGAATCTGAGTTATGGTCTCCAATTAAAAGGATATCTGAGAAGCTAATTTGGTGGAACA